>NW_011499876.1:294003-360512 GCF_000495115.2 Populus euphratica | reverse complement strand
AGGGAAAGAAAGAACTGAAAAGCAAAATGTTTGAATCAGGTGGAGAATGGGATGAAAGCTAGAATCCAGCTTTATCCCACTCAATGGCAACAACAATTATGGTCAAGTGGTCACGGCTAGACATGGCAAGCCAGACATGGGCAAAGTAGTGGCACAACAAATCTCTTGGCTACAACATGTCTAAATGCGGAGTGAACCAGTCACAGGGTCTCGGCTAGAATTGGCATCCTTATGTTTCAAAGAGAGGTTTGCAAATTGGGAATCCAAGTCCTTGCTTTTACTACGGCGATGATTTGAAGCAGGTTGATGCTGCGGCTGCTGCTGCTGCTGATATAAGGCTCGTAGCCTTCCAATCTCCCTCTCCAGAACTTCGTGCTCCACTGAAAACACCCTCAAAAAGTTCAGTAGCAGTAAGAGCATGAAAACTAATAAATAAATAAAAGCATTTCCATTCATAATGAGGAAGATCAATAATCTCATTCTCAATGCATTATCAAAACAACCTCAAAAAGTTCAGTAGCAGTAAGAACATGAAAAATAATAAATAAATAAAAGAATTTCCATTCATAGTGAGGAGGATCAATAATCTCATTCTCAATGCATTATCATTTTTATCTCGGTCACCTTCCTATGTCACTTCTATGCTCTAAAGTTTTCAGAATCAAAGGACTGTCCAAAAGCAAAGCTGTGCTTTCAAGAAGCAGCAAATCATGCTTCTGCCATGCACATTCTCCATCCCTGCAGTTTCAAACCCCTCTCTCAAGTAACAGATAACGGAACCAAAACATCTACTAAAATTGTTCATTCTAAACTCTTGCCATATTCATTGGAAAATCTTTTAGTTGCATACTATGCAATCTGTTGTGACTAAATCCCTTGTCATAAACATGCATTTCAGTGACATGTTCTTAAGCCACAAATGGGAACTACATATCCATCATGAGAAAGTTAAAAACTCATGCTCACTTTAATAGATGGGAACAGTTGATATTGTATTCTGTTTTCTACCATCAACTTATTTATCTTTGACAGATCCAAACATGACAGTTTCCAGTCAATTTTTACCCAACAAAAGGCCAATTCATGGGAAGCAAAAGGTGTTTGTGAGCAGCCCGCCCCATCTCATTCTCACTAGTCTTCTAAAGGGTGTAGACCGTGATGGCAAGCAAGATAAGGAAATACATACAGAACATGCATGCACATGTTTGTGCAAATACATCACATACAAACAAATATAGATATACCTGTATAGGTTCTATAAGTGCAAAAGCATCAACAAGGGGGCTCGCTTGGTTGCTTTAAGGCACTACAATTATAATGCCTTCAAGTTACAAACTATTAAAAAAAATTAATAATTGTATCATAATAACATATCTTACCACTTAGTAGTTTAACTAATTATCCCATGATAATACTGGTTTCTAATATACAATTAAGACTCATATAGTACATTGTTACTTTCAAAAGTAAAATAAATACTATTCACTTCTTAACAAGTGATCATGGACTATTACATGCATTCACTATATGAAGTGTTAAAAATCATATTATCATCTTGTAATTTAGTTAATTGCTTCATGAATGTGATAATTACAAACAATTAAGTACAAATTCAATAAAAAAAAAAATGTTTATTGTCACCTTAGAGAAGAAAAAAGATACTGTTTAGTCATAATAAAAACATTTGTAAATAATTAGAAACTAATTAGTATTTACACTTATTACATCATAAACACGATCTTGTTATTTTGTAACCTTGAAGGCACTATAATTACAGTGAACTGAAGCAACCATAGCAAGACACATCAACAAGCTCAAGAAAAGTTGAAGCGCAAAGAAAATATTATGCTTTCCAGCCAACGCAGGTGGGCACAGCTGCTACTCAACCCAACAAAAAATTAACGAAGCAGGAGTTAAACTAAGATTGTTAACAATCTTCTCTTATAAATAACAAGCTCAAGAGGAGAAAGCCAGAGTCTGCTGAAGTGGAGCTGGATAATTTTTTTTTTTTTTCTTTTAGGAAAGCTGGGAATGTTATTTGGCCACAACTTTCATGGTTGGTAAAGATAAATTCAAGCAAGCATCATGACTCAATCCAAAACTAGTAGAAGTTACATGGATCCAATTTCTACATATCCTTGATTTGGCAAGATATGAAATTTTAAGCCTAAGGCCTACTTCAGCACCTTCTGGCCTTGGCTACTTGAGGGAACCTAACAGCAATATTATTGACTGGTAATAGCAGCAAAAATAGCTTTTAAGAGGCAAAGCTATAAGAATATCCATCTCACGTGGTAAAAAAACCATACAAAAGAATCAACACTATCCAAAAGATCAAATTCTCTGTAAGACCTTATACAAGAAATTCACAAAAAAGGTATTCCTAATTATTTTGTTACATGGAAAAACCATGTTGCTGACTTGATTGTTAAAAGTAAATCCTACAACCCTACCTTTAGTTCTTCTAGTTTCAAAAAAACACTCAACCTCCTTAGTTTGTGATGTGAGGGCGCGTATGGTTTTATTATATTCACTAACACATCTCCTCACACTACCTAGAGCTGAAATTTTAATTTTAATTAGAAAAAAGAATGAGATTGTTAAGATTCGAACTCTTAACCACTTGGTCGATGAGATCTTATACCATGTCAAGAACCACACAATCTAAAGAGAAAGCTCATTAGGTAAGGCCTTAGAATGTGGTTTTATTATATTCACTAACATCTAGAAACTTTAAGAACATGTTGATGCTTTCCATCCCCAAATATGAATATTTCATGAATTTTACGAACCTTCTGCCAAGCCAACTATTTGTTTATTCCACATTAAATCCATAAAACAAGTCCCCTAAAAGTGCTGGATAACATTTTTCTTCAATATCCTTTTCTGTTCAAATGGCACAAATAAACAAGCATGTGCATTTCAGTGATGTGTCTTACCTGCTTTCTTGGGAAGTTCAGCAGTGTGGAATGGAGGAAAGCAATCATTGACTCTTTAAATTTTTATATGTTAGCATCATGACAAACTAAATGGTTCAAAAATTTCTACTCTTTTCAAACACCTTAACTGTCAAGAAGTCAGGAATTAGAGCTTACAGCATTTGATAAGCTGCTCATGGGCCAAATTTTCAAACCGTTGCTTAAGAGTTTTGTTCTCCATGCTTAGAATAAGATTTTGCTGATTGACAAATTCAAGCTCGGCTGAGACTTCAGATCCTTCTGCCTGTGGAGTACAAAATATAATTATGACATCGACAATTTTAGCAATTCAACACCCTTACAAATTAAATAGAAAATTACTCCTCCAGTTTCTGCAGAAACTTAGATACTTGCCTGCAAAGCTTGTACATTTCTTTCCAGCTCAGCTATGTACTGAAGTTTGCGGACTCTGGAGCGCTGAGCAAATTGCCTGCAGTGGATATAATTCTAATCTTATTAACAAAAGTATTTCTCTTCAACTCATTGCACAGTACGAGAGCTTTATCACCTTTGCATATCCTTCATATTATAAGTAGCTATTCTAGCTCCTACAAACAAGTATCCAAAAATAACTACCAAACAACAACAGCCAAAAGCATGAGTCATAGTCATCATACCAAATTTTAGATTGTTTATTAACAGATCAGAAATGTAGAAATAGCATTAGCCATTATGTGTTCAGATATTCAAATCTCATAAATAAACCCACATGTCGTCAACATATTTGATTATCAAGAAAGCCAGGTAGAAAATGCAGAAGGAAGAAACACGTCCCCCTCAATCATGTTAAAGAGGTATACATGCATCCCTGAGTTACACATGGATTGCTTGCTCCTTTCTTCTTCAATAGTTCTGCTTGCTTTCACTTTTGTCCTATTTGAAAATGATTCTTTCATCTCAAGAGTAGAATGGAAAGGCAGAAAAAGTACAAGGATATCCATCATCTTCGATGGAAAAAATCTTGACATATCAGTTCTTTTTCTCCCCTTTCCTTCCACATGGTAGAAGCATTATCGTTTACCATCACAAGGAGAGGGAGGCTCCAAATACAAAAACTATTAATTCCACACAAAATAAAATCACTTCAACTTCAACCTAAGACCTTTAAAGTGTCTGATAATGTCTGCACCTGCGGCTTGACCATCCCCCTTTCCTTTAGGGCGTTCAGACATGTCATTATTTTGCATCCACTAAATTCAGGCCAGTGGAATGTTAACAACGCTAAATAAACACCTCAGTGCCTGTCTGGATGTTTTTTCAACATCTGCCTTTATGTACTATATTAATAAAGACGGAAATCAGAGTAATGCAGCCATGAAAACGGGGCATTGAGGTTCCATTTGTATTATTCTATTATTATTTTGTAAATTCTTGTCCTTTTTGGAGCTTAGTACTGTACGGATTATCTGGTGTTCCATTTTAGTAGGATTTAACTACCTAATTAGGAGTGTGCTGAGCCTGTAAATATCTATACTTGTCATGCTTCATATTAAGAATCAGAGTTTATGAATGAGTTCTTTAGCAATTAAGCTTTATGGTTGCGTCATGCAATCTTTTTTAAGGTATGTCGACGTACCCTAGGTGTGGTGGTTGGATTTTCCACTTCCAAGATGTTGCAACTCCTAGAAAACATGTGCTAATCTAGTAGCCCCTGATTATGCATCCTATAAATGATAAGCATTAGGACACAATAATGGTGCTTGATCATCCAGTATATCAACAAAACATGCTTCGATCACAGAAAGAAAAGGGGGACACTAAATAGATTAAATGATGACACTAATGATTCGACTTGAGCCATGCTCTATGTCTAAGTAATATATCAAAGCATGCATGAGGTATTGATAATGAAGAAAAATAATACAGGACATACTGTTTAGCACGTTTTGTATCAGTCTCTGATGCAGAAGACTTGGAATTTGAGCTGTCCTTCTCGGATGAGATTTTTGAATCATGTGAACCATCGAGTGGATCTTGCTTTTCACTCTCTGAAACACTATCTGCTTCCCGGGGAGCACATGATGATCCTGAACCCTGCAGACCAGCATTCTCCCTGGGAGAGGAAAGACTGCTTGGGTACGTTTGGGCATTTAAAGATGAATCCCAAGCCCTATTCTTCTGCTTCGACATGTTCATTTCAGCATAGAGAGGAGTTCGCCTAACATCTTTGTAATAATCGAAGTCTTGAGATCCCCAAGAAGTTATAGATATCACATTTTTATATCTGCACCCATCCTGTGCTGCATAATCCATGTTAGAAGCATTAGCTGCATCTATGTACGCAAAAGAGTCACTTGATGAACGCCGATGACCTCCTCTACGGACAGGTGTCTCTGGCTCATTAAGAAGATCATCAAGCCATGAAGGCTGATCCTCTATGAAGAGCATCTCAGAGGAAGTTCGCTGATGGTGTGTGTTTCCCTCTCTAGGCTTTTGAACAGTTTTTGATCCAATACTGCTGCTGGGAACATAATCAACATATGAAGGAGAAACAATAGGAAAAGGACTTTTTGGAGGAAGTAATGCATGTTTTCCAGAGTACATGAAATTTCTTATGTTTGCTGACCCCTTGGAGTTTGCCATAGACAAAGCAATAGCAGTACCTGTCAAATAGTTTTATATAGAAAACAAATCAGGGTACTTAATGGCAATATGGGGGATCAAAAAATTATTTTTCCGAATGTTTTCCAGTCTCTCAAACGCATCCCTCACAGAGAACTCAAAGAGCAATGCAGATAGATAACCTCACAAAAGAGATTCAAAAGACCCATATTCTCTGCCATAAGAAACCACAAATGAACAAGAAAGCGGACAACATCTATCCACCAAAATTAGTTATCTACATTTTTCAATACATTCAAAGCAGAAATATTTATAATAGCATGCCAGAACAAAAGCAGGGAAAAGAAATAAATAAATCCGATTCCCAAATTCAGGCATGATATGAAACTTTAGTAATCACCAGTTACCATCCATTGTATTTTGATGATCAAAGATTTAGGCTGACCCTCTTAATAAAACTAGGTTTGAAGGACCAAATCAGACCTTGAAAGCAACTCATGCGCTTTCTTCCAAATTTCCACCCATTTAATCTACTTCATGGTAGCTCCACGGTTCATATCATGGTTACTCGACTACAACTCCAGAAAAGACTTGACCTCATTAGATCAATCTCAACTTCGGAGACCCTTTTAGGTCAAATTGGTGCCAGACCAATATGCAGACTTACAAAACATAACTTACAACTACATGTAACAGAGAAAAAACAACCAAGTTTACCATTCCAGAAACAAACTATGAAAAAAAAATAAAGAACATTTTATTGCAGCCACTCAACAGAAGGAAAAAAAAAAAAACTACATCATATCCCTCAGTTTGGTTTCCATGAAAAGAAAAGAAATTTCAGTTTTACACTTTAAATTAAACAAACTTTCTTATTTTAGTTAATCTAAATGTAAAGTTCACGTTTTTCCAGCTCCCAGACCAAAAAGAAAAGAAACCAACGATTTAAAATTAGCAATTTCTTTTGATTCCAACATTTTCTCAGCAATCAAACAAGAAACACGACAAGAAACACGACAAGAAAAACTCTAAAATGAGAGGCATGCAATATCTGAAACAAAACAAGAGACCAAAGTGTTGAGATATTTTAACAAATTGTTGCAATGTGTAATAAAAAAAGAGCTGAAAAATGAATCAAAATCTAAACTTTTATTTCTTGAAATCAAAAACCAAGACAGATTCCTTTGGAAGCAAAAACGCAAATTAAAAAAAGAGATAAAGTTTGTACCTTTCGGTGGATTGAAGAAATTGAGATTTCTAAATGCAATTGAAAACAAATAGATTAGAATCAAATCAGCTGAACTGTGCTTTTCTGTCTTAGGGTTTTTTTTCTTTCTATTTTTTATTTTTTTTCACTTAATGGAGAGAAGGGGACCTCTCTCTCTCTCTAGTCTCTCTCTTATTGTTCAAATGGGCTGGATTGAAATTCCATACAAGTGGAGCAATTTTCTCTTTATATTTCACTTGATGATATGAGTATTATACGATCCCATTTTCACACACACACACACACGTGTGTGTGTGTGTTCTCTTCTAAATTCTTACAAGGTCTCGAATTGTTTTCTTCATTATAATTGGAGTGATTATTGTTTCTATTGAAGGGTTTTTGTTCTAAATAACAACAAACTAGATGAGTTGTAAAGTTATTAGATCATTTTTTTCTAATGGTATTAAATCAATTTTTAACATGAGATTTTATGGAGTTAACTTAAGTATTAATTAAGATTAAGTTTTATTTTACAAGATCTTAAGATTTAAGAATGCATTCCTCGTATTGGTCTGAAAAAAAAAAATCTTGTAAATATTGGTTTTAAGGGTTAAATTCAAAAAGCCATGACTCTGAACTGGATCTATGGAGGCCAAATATAAAGCTTAGTTGGCATCAATGGTGGGTGTGGTTTACATTTCTCAATGCAATGTCCATTGACTAATCAAGTTTATTCAAGATTGATTTACCTTGTTGGGACAAATGAGAGTTGGATTTATTTCTAATTATATAGAAGAAGAGCAACAACAAAATTATGGGATTAAGGATTTTCTTAAGAGAAGAACATGGTAGGATTAAGGAAGGGTGAGTCCATTGCACATAAAGGGCTTGCAAGTTGTTGATAATTTGATGGGAAGAGAGGGAGAGAGAACATTATAGTAAAGTGGTAATGAAGCCAGCCAACTCCCATACATAAAGTGCACAAGGAGACAACAAAAATCCATGCTTGTAAAACCCAACATGTCTACATTAAAAATCCACACTTGGCCTATGACAATGTTGCGAAGGTTGCTCGCCTTCATTTCTCGAGAAATAAAGGTTCATTTTGCTCCCCTAAGCATCTAAAATCCCAAGTGACCATATGCAAGCCAGCTTCTTCTTCTTCTTCTTCTTCTTCTTTTTTATTGGATGATTTTGTTCATGCTACCATACTTAAAGTAAGAGAAAGGGAAACACTTTTGAATATAATATTAATCATGCTTATAAAACCTTGCTTGAGAGGTTAATTTGGTGACTTTGAATCTTGTTATTGAACTGAATTTCTTATTAAACTGATTTTTGTTTTTATCAAAATGATATCTTTTTAGATTTTTAAAAAAATTTAACACATTTATTTTTAGTATTAAGCATGGTTATAAAACTTTATTTTATGGGTTAATATGGTGATTATCAACATATAATTTGGCTGAATTGGTTTTTATTTATTTATTTATTACAAAAATAGTATCATTTTAATTTTTTTAAAATTCATGACATCATTTTAGTTGTTTTTTTAACCAAAAATCAAAAACCAAAACTTAGGTTAATCTACTACCATGTGGATTAATTTACCTATCCATAATTAGATCTTAAATTGAGTTAAAATTCAAATTGATTCGTATAACTACATATTAAAATTATACATCACCTTCTTGGCACTCAAAGATTTCAAATGACATAGCAATCTTTCTCTAGGATTAGAACATTTGGGTGCGAAAAAGAAAATACATACCATTACTTTCTCGTGGTTTGCATTAGGTGGATCCAAGTTTCAATTTGCAAGAAACACATAAATGCTTATATGAATTTAAAAAATATAAATATATAATTAAGATAGTTTTCCTCTCTTTTTCTACATATTTCTTCACAATCGATCCACAATTTTTAATTTCTAATTTTCCACAATTTCCCCCCATGAGGTTTCATATCTTAAGAACATTGCAGTATCTTTTAATTGTTATAAATACTATTCAATCTTCCATTCGAATTTCCAATTGATTCTTTAATATACTTACATTGACTACATATAATATACCTTTTCCATTGATGTGGTGATGATTAGTTAATTCACTCTAATTTTACTAATAAATATAAATATAAAAGGAGGAAGCAGCATGCATTGTATCTACCAATTTTGAGTAAAGATCATTCATTCTTTTAAGCTTTCGCCTCACAAAATCTCACGTCAAGAATATTAATTTCAGATGTATAAAAAAGAATTACCTTTTTCTTTATTAGAGAAAAGAAGAGAAAAGGGAGAGCAAAGAGAATCACTAATTCTAATTTTATAAACTATAACAGATAAAAAAGAAGAATTTAAAAATTAATTAAAGAAAAGAAACATATAGATAAATAAAGAGGGGGGGAGAGAGTGACATTTAGCAATCAATTATAAGTTATTAGTGGTCCAAAAGATAAACCAGAAACATTCTTCATTCTCTTCTCTTTTATTACGGGTCTCTCTTCTATTATAAATGAGATGTGTCTTTGAAATATAGTTGGTTTATAATTGGTAAATTTTTTTAATTTTTTTTCTTGATAAATATATTATAATTCTCATTATTATTGGTATTTTAAATTTAATTATTTGATTTTTTTTTTGTATTTTTATAATTTTTATTTTTATTAAAGTTTTATTTATTTTCAATTTAATTATTGGTTTCTAATTTGCATATATAATATTTTTTTATTTGGTCATTCTACTTTTAATTTTTTTTATTTTCCTTCTTATCAAAGTTTTCATGACTTTTAATTTTATCCTTAAAATCAAGTTTATTTATTTTTTTAATGATAATAATGATGATTTTAATTCAGTCATTTTTTGTTATTTTTTATTGTTTTTCTTAGTCTTTATATCAAAGTTTTTATAATTTTTAACTATATCCTTTAAATCAAGTTTATGATTTTTATTTTTGCAATGATAATTATAATAATTATAGTAGTAGTAATAGTAATAATAATAATAATTAATAATAGTAATAATAGTAATTTTGATGTTTTGAATTGATATTTTTTAAAATATTTTTATGTAATTGAAATATTTTATTATTTAACATTTAATTTATTAAAAAATATTTTATTTCAAATCTAGAAACTTGGAGGTTTCATATTTAAAAAGTTAATATATTTTTTCTATATAAAAAAGACTTTAATTTTTTTTATTTTTTGTCAGATTATTCAAATAATATAATATAAGTTATGAATTTAATAAGATCGGTCATGTTAATTTAGCTCTAATTAGTATCACTGTATATTTATCACAAATGATTTTATATATATTACTCAATTTCAATCCTTAAATATTATTTTTTGTGCAATAAAATAATCTAACCCTGCCATAACATGTGGGTACCAAAGCTAGTGTCTGTGTAATAATGATAGTGCTGCTCCATCATTGATCAGAACATACAAGGGTACCTTCAAATTGGGTGGCACATCAACCAACCTTAAGGGCTCCACAGATTCCTTATATTTGACCACCCACAGCAACTACCCTTAAGGGCTCCACAGGTTCATTATATTTGACTTAGCCATTTTATTAATGGATATTATTGATTAAAAATGACCAAATATGTGTTATGAAGTCTTAAATTTAAGCTACGCAGTTGTTAATATGATAATTATTAAAAATTTATAAAATTATTAATTTTAAAACTTGTAAAATTAATTAAAATATATATAAATTGCCCGATTAACTATGTTAATAAAAAAAAAATCACCAAACATTGAAGTTTGGTCGATCACATTACATTCTTTAATTGGTATAAAGTATTGTTGAAATTTGAAAAGGACAGAAGAAGCAGCACTTCAAGGGAAGGTCAGCTACCAACGACTTTTTTCTTCTTCTGAGAAATAGAGGACAAACAGAAAATTTGAAAACAAGAACAGAAAGCAGTAAATGGGATCATGATTTCCTAGATCCTGTAGCTGCCGGTATTTGATTCAAATTGGTCTCATAAAATTAGGATGGATTTTGTATTGCATGTAAAATGTTTGATGAATTATCAAGTTCTAGTTATTTTTTTATTTTTGACAAAGTTGTAATGCTAGTTTGATAGCAAAGTTATAATATTAAATATTACAAGGGCTTTTTAGTAAAAGCCATTTCTGTTGATGGTTTTTTTGGCACATTAGATATATGATATAAATTATTATGCAATTTCCACTGAATTATAAGATGATAAAGAATAATTTCCCTTCTTTTAATATTATTTGGTCTTGTCTATATTTTATCTTGGAACAATAATAGCATACAATAAGACATTGTATTAACTATAATAATTAGGTTTTTGTTTGTTTCTTGGAGTTGTGGTTTTCTCAAGAATCCATGGTTTTTCCCTGGAAAGATTATAATTTTGCTTTGGTAGTACACTGTTTTTCTCGAGAGGCCATGCTTTGTACTTCATCGTGGACTCGAAGAATCACATGCAAATTCGTACAATTAAATTTCTCTCTTAAGTTTGTACTTGAAGGATTCAGCTGAGAGAAAATCCAGCATTAAACACATATCTGTAGTTATTGTCAAAGAGCTAGACTTGAGAAATATGAAGCAAGTAGAGCCTTACATCCGGCATAATATACTAGAACAGCAGAACTTGTAGGTAAAACAACAAACAATCAATTGAAGAACCCCCCCGCAAAGCAGCCATTAACTCAATCTTCTGCAATGAATAGCTTCAGTTTAGCACATTAATCATCTTCTTTAAGCCATTAAATAGTCAATGTTCAACCCAGTAGCATTTTCTCCGGATTGCTAGGAAGTCTAACTTCTATGTTCTAGTGTTCATTAACTCATCACTAGTACCAACGTACAGCTCCAGAATGAGAAGAAAGCTTGTTTAAACTAAATCAATTGCATCGGATGTCTAGAGAAGTACTTGAAGAGGTTTACTCCAATGACTTTCAGCCACCCCGAGCTTCCCTTCTCGTGGCATCGTGAAGCAGATCAACATCCACGCCCTCTGGGGGAAGTTGAACGTATCTTACCACCGATCCCCTTATGAAACAGTTCCTCACAGAAAGCTGCAATTTAACATAAAATCATTAGATCTAGCTAGCACGATCATATTGAAAATCCAGAAGAACAGAACTGTCAAATGGGAAAGATAAAAAGTACTATGGGCATCATAACTTGAAGCAAACATAGGATAAAGCAAGTAAACCCAGGGAATTTATTCAAGGAAAACATCAATAACAAGAGTTCAAGACAATCCTTGTCCTGAAAACATTCTTTGAGTGCGTTTGTCTGTGAATGTCCAGATATGCACATCTTCATGAATTTATACAATGAAAATAGCACACACCCTCGTAGGAACACAAACATGCATGAATATAGAGGACTTGACAGCAGAACTCCTAGCAAAGGCAAGTACTCAGTTTCAAAATCCTCGCTCGTAGATTGCATGACAATTTCATAGGAGAAGTGAATGAATATTTTTGTGATCCCTATTTAAAATTTTTTGATTTCCAGAAAGAAGTTTACATGTTTTTATAACAAAATTATACATGATTGGCCAGATCATTGATAGAAATAATGTCCAAATGCTAAACCCACCCTCTTTATGATTTGTTTTTGAAATAGAAGAAAAAAGGAAAGAGAAAACAAAGAATGAAACAATGCTCTCTTCTATTAATAAGAAAAAGAATATTGCAGGAGCAGAATACAAACTCATTGAAGGTGGCAAGCAAAGAAGATTAAACTTTCCAAGATGTGCTATTTTATAAAAAGCTAGGAACCAGATGTACAACATCATCATCCATTGCAAATATAAAATCAGCCACAACATAAAATTCCAAAAATATGTGATATGTTTATTTGACATGCATGCTGTCAGCAAGTGTGATTTCTTACTAGTAATTCATCCAACCCACATTCATATCATCCTCCTTAAAACAAACACCCAAAACTCTTGTAAATAGTTACTTTGACATATTAGAAAAATAATATAATTATGATCTTCAAGAAGAATAGATAGTTGGATCCATGATAATGCAATCCTAATCAGAATACGATTTACATATGATCTCCAATCTGTAAGTCTACTCATAATCCAACTCTATATGAGCAAGTTAAACCTCTATAAGGAGGGGACTCTGAAGCATAACTTAGGGTATGCACACTCAATTGCTTTAAAATCTATCCCAAGCTTTCTCACAACTAACAAGCTTGCCAAGCTGGGCATCAGAGTGGTCTCCCAAGAACAGCTTCTGGGCCATCCTTAGGTTTTAATTGTTTTACAGGCACAACACGAGTTCATGTGGGAAGCAGAGAAGGAGCTTGATATTGACTAGCTCGTAGCCTTGCTCAACAATTCTAACTTTTCAATAATATGGCTATTTTTTGCCAAAAACATTTTGGCTGTCTGGGAATAAACATAACGACAATTCATGATGACATCAATAATACTTTAACTCTTCACCTTAGCTCACTGGTGTCAACAAGAAAAAGGGTGAGCTCATCCAAGAGATCAAATACAACTATCAATTAAAAACATGATTCATCAAGATAATTGCCATGAGTAACAAGGAGGAGTGGGCCAAAACAATTTGTCAGCACATGAAATCGAGATAATCACAACTCAGGTCAGCCACTTATCAAACTTCGATTATTAAAAAAATACACATGCTGTGTTGTTCTTGAAATTGCATCAGCTTGCAAAATAAAACCTCCGTTACTACACAACAGTCATGAACTCCTTAATTTGTTGATTAAACCAGGAGAGAAAGAAATATGGGGAAGCCTCATGTCAAACTGAGGCGAGCTTGGCATATAGTGCCTACCTCAACACAGGTCCTTGACATACCTAGCTGCACCAGCTTGACACCAGGGTAATTAGCTTGGTGTAGTACTGTGTCCAGATATAAATGACAGGGACTAGTTAGCTAACTTGAAGATTCAATGGAGATGAAACTTATCATTGCATGTTTAACACATCATCAGAGATTATGATCATGATAACAGAATTAATGATATGCTGGTATGCTGTTGTCATAAAGTTCACATTTTAGTTTGTTTCCCTCTTCGTTATAAATACAACTTGTTATTTTGCATCTCTACACTCGGTATAAAATTCTGCTAACCTAGGGAACAAGTTTATTTCTCATTCATGATTAGCCTGATCGCTTTGAGCTGTTGTTTCTCTGAGGACTCGTATAGTTATCAAATTCAGCCAAGTGGTCTACAATATAGCACCACTGAGATCAGATATGAGACAAGGATATCTAAAATAAGGGTCAAGAATGAGCTGCCAGATAGCTTTGCATAACAAATCATCTGCACTCCAAGATAGCCTGACAAAGTCACAAGACAAGAAATAAGGGGACGATCAAGCTACAGGATAGCTCAGCATAGGTGCATGATTATAAGAACATCAAACAACCTTTTAAACAAAGCTAGGGTTGCTTGGTCATCACATGTGCTGTGAGATAACCGACCTACTTGTAAAGTAGAGGTGCTAGACAGCTTGATGACCTAAAACCCGATCTACAAGATACCCAAGGCCATGACTGAACTCATGCTACTAAATAAAGATAATTATGTCACAATAACTTACACGACAAGATGGCTGAGCTATCTACAGCTAGCTTCATGATCAAGATGGCTAAATTGCACATAAATCTATGAGAAAGATAGTTGAGCTCTCAATAACTTGTTCTACTAGATAGCAAAGAAAAGAAAGCTTAAGCCACAAGATGATTGAGCCCACTCCAAACTGATGTAAACGATAGCTCAGTAATAGTCACGAATGAGATACCAAATATCTCAACTTTTTCTTCAAGAATTAAGTTGCCATGCTAAGCGTGCAAAGCTTTCCAAGTCTAAAGAAGACTTATAGTTAAATTCTCAAGGGAGAATAAGAGGATACATCTTGTCATCCATATATGATCAAAAGTAAGCTACATAGCCCAGTGATAATCACAAAAGATCTACCGGATAGCTCAAAGAAAGGTCATTTAATCTCAAGCCACTAAATGATAGTTCTATTGTTGATTTTACATATCAAAATATCTTAAGAGTGTTTAATAAAAAGCTTTAGTTTGGACACAACTGATCCAAACAATGAGCTAAGATTGCAAAAGCCTGTAAAGAATTTAAGCTCTACGAATCGAAAGTCAAGGGTCACTTGATGATGAAATGAACAATTATGATTAAACCCACCAGATGGCTTTATGTATGTAGTTGAAATTTAAGGGTTGGCTCATAAGCAGGCTACTATCTATCCCAAAATGTCAGCAACAAAATAGAACTGCACCAATATAAGAATAATTTACTTTTTGCAAGAAAAGTTCAGCAAAATGACCTAATAATTTTGACTTTAATTCCTGTACCAAAAAAATCCATATCAAGCTTTTATCAATTACATTACATTACACTAAGAGCTTGGTAACTTAGGGGAAGGTAATTAGGGTTAAAAATGGAATAATAATAAAAAAAAGAACAAAACATGATAGGGAAATTATTAGGGTATAAGAGAACAGGAGTAGAGTACCATGTGAGGGTACTTGTCTTGATCGACAACGCGGGTGTTCTCGAGCTTGATGTTGAGGTATTGATCGACAGAGTGAAGAGTTCCTCTAATTGCCAAATCATTCTTCAGCTCTACCGTCACTTCTTTCCCGACCAAATCCTTGAAATACGAAAAGATCCCCCCTCCCGTCACTTCTTTCCCTACCAAATCCTTGAAATACGAAAAGAACAACTGCACCCAAAAACCCCGATTATTCATAAACCCTAAATCGTATCATTATCATTAACCTTTTAATTACAATCACGAGAAAAAATAGAGATGACTCACCATAATCTCTAACCTATCTGCGTTATGAATGTCTTTTTGTGAATGTTAAGCAGCTTATTAGGTCTCCTGCTACACTGCTATGATTCGATCGTTACGGAATGGAATGAAATACTCTACTCCTTTTTAAACCTGCTTGCTTTGCTGGGATTTTTAGAGTCCCCGATTACACGCCCTCGCCTCCCTCTTCTCTATCTAATGACCAATATACCCCTCCACTACACACACAGACACACACACACACACACACACACACACACAAACACACACCCTCACTGTTTAGCACTGATTGTTAGTGCAACGATGAATTTGTCTGTCCCAGACAAAAATAATGAACTGGTCATTGAAGTTCAAATGTTATACTCACTAGAATCTATTGTTGTTATCATATCAATTAGAAACAAATTGGTTTTCTTGTAATTTTTAGTGTAATAAAATAATTTAATTATTTTTAAAATAAAAATATTGCATCTAGAGATTTTTTATTTTTTTAACACAATAAAATAATTAAATTATCCTTAAAAAAATACTAAATTAACACTTAGAGCTTTTTTATATATATATTTTTAATATGATGAGGTTGTCTTAAGAATAATTGGGTAATTAAATAAATTAAAAATATTATTTAAAAAATAGTTAATACATATCATGCAGCACATGGATCATCTATATTTTACCCCGGCCACGTATTTGGTGGTGCTTAGTAATCAAAAGTAAATTTTTATTATAGTATTTAAATTTTTTTTGGTGACCTTATCATTTTTTTTATTTTTAATTTGGTATCAATAACTTTTTTTTTTATTTTCTTGCCTTGAATTCTATATCTAACCCTTCAAATTTTTAAAGCATTTATTCAATATGTTTTTCTTTTAGGTTTGGGTTATAATCTGTTAATTATTATTTGTATTATTTAAAATAATTTATCATTTTTTTATTTTAATTCCTTTAATTTTTTAAACTATAATATTTAATTTTCTATCCTTTTATTGTTAGTTTTTTATTTGAAGTCATTTTTAAAATTGATTTATTTTACAATCTCATTCTTTTTTAATTTTTTCTATTAATATAATTCTTATTCTTTTAATTGTTGTTTTTTATACTTTGAAAAGTCTTTTAAATTGATTTTTTTATGTTATAATTTAATATTAAATTATTTAAAAATTAACATTTCTGGTTAAACCAGAGTATAGGATTTCATGAGTTACGAATTTTAGAGATCAATCATGGTTTAAAATATTCACCCTAATTTGTTTGATTTTTATTTTTTTAAACTTGTGTTTTTTTAATTTTTATATTTTAATATTTATTTAATTAAAGATTGACTCGGGTTTTATATACATATATATATATATATGATTTTTCATTAATTTTGAAATTGACTCAGATTATCTTAGATCTTTTTATTTATTATTTTTTATTAAATTTTTTTTTAAATGTTTTTTAATTAAATTAAATTAATTAATTAATGAAACATGAGATATTCACTTCATAATAATTTATTTAATTTATTTTTTAGATTTTTGCTATCACACATATAACTTTATTCAATATCATCATATAACCTTTTGTTTTTGGTGAGCTTTGTCCAATGATGAAGCAATGTTCATGATAGAGTAATGATAAGTTTACAATAAGTTTTTTTTTCCTCATCCGTAATATAATATTGACAATTTATTTTATGTAGTTAGTTATTGTTATTTTTTATTTTATTTATTATCAATATCTTGTTTAATTTTATTATTAAATTGATCAAGTTTCTTGGATCTAATCAAGTTAAAATTCAGGTGTTATGTTTTTATATCTTTTATAAAAACATTAGCATTGCTTAAAAATTATTACTTTTTAATTATTAGTGTTTGAGGAGTTGTATTATTTTCTCACCATATATTAAAAGTGTTATTTTACTAAATAAAAATAACTTTTTATATTTTATTTATATTTAAATATTAATTTTAAGATTTAAACTTAAGAATCGAGCTAACTTTTTTAATCATCACATTAACTCTTTAAGATTTACCAACTCTATTTTCTTTTTTAATGAGAAACTCAGGTTATATTGGTGGGATGGAGTTTTTGATACACCTAACTTTAAAATAATTATGAAAACTTAATCATGGCTCATAAAAATGAAGAAAAAAGAAATAAATTTTCACATTATAATTATGATAGAAAATATTTGAATTATTGTCTGAGACTGATAGACGGCCCACGAAAATTGAAGATTACAGGCTGAGTCGCGGTAGTTTTTAACCGACCACAGTGGGAGTCGAACCCACGACCTTCTGATCCGAAGTCAGACGCGCTAATCCACTGCGCTATGCGGTCATGATGGTACGGTGTCCCTTATTTTAAGTTTTATACATTTACTTTCTGTTAAAAGATGCGAAGAGTAGCCGGAATGGGCGTGCCCCTAGCTATTTTGCTTTTTTAATTTACATTCCCTGATTTTTTTATTTAAATAGTTAAATTATTCTTCATTTGGATTTTTTGACGAACAGAAAATAAAAAATTATTTTCATTTTAATTAGAATAAAACCTTTTTCATTTTAATTGTTTGGGAAATCTTTGTACTTGTAATTAATTAAAAAATACATGTAAATGATATGTGAGTATATGTTTTCATGTCATAATTTATTTTTAAAATTATTTTTTACTTTAAAAATATATTAAATTGATGCGTTTTTAGATGGTCTTCATATGTTAATAATAATAATAATAATAATAATAATAATAATAATAATAATTTTAATATATTTTTAATTAAAAAACATTTTAATATGAAAAATTAATATTCCTATAAACCACATAATTAATACACACAAAGCATTTTAATTTAATAAATAATGGTACCAAATCCTTGTAAACCTCCTGCAACAATGCCATGCAACATCATCAGACCTACAACTAGCTCTGTGTGTTTGAGTAAGTCACAACCTTCTTTGTACATGCTCGATGTTTCAACAACGTTGTGCCTACAGGATTCCCACTATTTTGGGCAACAGGAAGCAGCTCAGATGAAATTATACATGGTGAACTCCATAGCGTGAAAGCTTTAGCTGAATTTACGCTGTTAGAACATCAGGAAGGGTGGTGGGTGATCCAAGAACTTTGCCACCAACATCAGGAAATGTTTCATGCCCTGGCAATGCACTCCCTTTTCCACTTCTGCTCCCTTGAATTGGATATTGTAGCAAGTGTCCTCTCATTTCTTTACCCTCCTCGGAAACATATGCTTTCCAGTTGTGTCTGGAAATCTTACTCCCTCGTTTCATGCACTCAAGTTGCTGAGGCTCGCCGACAGCGTCCTCGAGGTTACCTAGCTGTAATGGCTGAGTTAGGAATGTTTTTTATCCTGAGCTATAAAGTAAATATATATAAATTATTTTTTAAGATTAATTATTAACTTATATATATAAATTTATCAAGCTAACAATAAAATTTTAATCCAAATGCATAACATAAAATTTTAAAAAATAAAATTTGAAAAAATCACACTATCAAAGTTATATCACTTTAATGTTTTGTGAAATATAATTTATTTATAATCGAATTCAAATTAATATCTTTAGCAAGTTCTCGTTTAATGTAAATCATCATAAAATATGATAAGAATTTCTTTTTAATTTTATTGCAAAACATAATTTTAATATATTTTATAGCTGAAAATATTCGCTCTGTAGTGGTAGTGGAAACAAGCAAAGTCAAAACAAGACGAATCAACTTATCAATCAAATAATAGTATTGCGACTTATTAGTTTCAACTAATTCTCAACATAATTCAAAAATAACAAATATATTTTAAAAACTCTTATGATGAATCATATTAATTTGATAATGCTCTAACTGAGATCTCAAATTATATATCTCTTATTCATTGAAATCTTCATAATAAAATTTATTATTGAATTAAATATATCATAATGATAATGTTGGTAAACTGTCACTGATCCTTGTTGCTGACATGAACAATCTATAGTTTTTTTATACCAAGTATTCATATATTATGCTAATCTCATATTATGTGCAAAGAGAAGATCAAATCTTACATCTTTCAAAGTTTGAAGTAATGTTTTAACAGTTAATAAAAGATCCATTCTATTTAAGATGTTAAGAGATTTTTATTGCAAAACTCAACAAAGTAAATCAATAATCCTCATTGTTTTATGGATAAATATAAATTTAAAAGATTTTATCACAATCAAACAAACACCAACTTCTCTATATATGAAGTTAGAAGATCCTTCTTGAACTGTACTTTCAAGCATAATAATAATTACACCATATAATATATCTATTTAACTATAAATAGAATCAAAATAAGAGTTATATCGAGTAGTTTCATTTTGATATAAATTACCGATTTGATTAACCTCTTTACTATTCTCGTGTTTTGCGGTAATTAAAACCTCAACTTATAAAGTTATACAAATCTGATTATTTCATAGCCAATTAGTTATTTATATTTAAAATTTTTGTGGTTTTTAATAAAGAATAAAGAGAGTTTTTTTTTGTTTTTGAGTTTTGGATTATTGAAAAGTTTATGTAATTACCTCATAACTAATTACTAAAAATCAAAGTTGACAGGGGTATTGAAAGTTTTATAATCTCTTTTTTTACCTAGGTTATAGCTCGTCTTGGTCTCCTTGAATCCTCCGCTGTTGCGCATAATAGACATATAATTAAAGTTTAAATTGAAAATTCTCATCTCTTAAACACAATAATTTAAAGAAAAGAAAGTGATAACAAGTTTTACTTCTCTCCTAAATTTTCCTCTCGAACCCACCTCTTTTCATGTCAAAATCATCTAGATTTTCATCATTTTTTCTAGCCTAATATCTTTCTAATCCCTTCTTACCCCTTTTATTCTTCTAGTGAGATGTGGATTTGGGTAGAATATTGAAGAAATTAAAAAAACAATTCCTCTCTCCTTTACACAGTCGGCCTCTATTAGCTTTCGAAGGAGTTCAATGGTACTTATATACCCACCTTTTCGACCTCTTATGAAAAATAGTGCATCTCTTTTTAATAATTAGATGCTTTTTGTTTCACTGAGAATTTCATCTCGTCAACTCAACTAATTTTTCATTTAAGGCAATTGTTTTTATCTATTTTATTATCAATAAGAAAATCTTTCAGTTTAAATTTATTCATTTTATTTTCAAATTAGGATTTTTTATATTTACAAACTTAGAAAATTTTAATTTGGCGTTTACACTCATGCTCTTTAAAAAAAAAATTATCATTTTTTTTTATCATTTTCATATGTTGATGATTTTTTTTAGTAAAATATTTTTTGTACTTTTCCTTTTTCAAGTAAAATAAAGTGGTGATCCCTATCTCAAATTTTATAGAACCGTTCTATTCATTTTAGAAGGAAAAAAAACCCTTAAAATTAACTTTCTATTTGTATTATCCAGGAAAATGGGGATTTGAGAAAAAGATTTGGCCACCTTATGTTTTCCAAATTTATTCTATTTGACCCGATTAGACTAAATTACATTAAAATATAAGATAATGAAAATTAAAATTTTGAAAATGGTTAAGGAAAAAACATATTTTTTTTTAAATAAAATCTTATAGGAATGAAAAAAGATCAATACTTTCTTAAATTATTTTTAAAGAAATTACATTAATATTTGATTAATGAATTTTTTTTATAAAAAAACAAATAAATAAATTTTTGAAAAAATATTAAAACTTTTCTAATGTTGCAAGTATAGTTATCAAACCCGGTTAAAGGGTTGGATTGTAAGTCAACCCGGAAAATTTTTAAAAAATAACATTTAAAATTTTAATATTACACATAAGAAAATCAAGAAACAATTCTTGTAGATATATATTATACATATTATAAATAATAAAATTTTAAAAATTATTTTAAATTTTTTTATTCTGTATTAAAAAAAATACTATATTCTTCTTTTAAATTAAAATATTTAAATTAAAAAGTTTCTTATTTTATATTAAAAATATTTTTTTTTCTTGTGAATATAAAGTATAAATATACATTTTCAATCCTGAAAAGATATAAAAGCTACCTCTCATATTTATTTAATAAAATTTGTTATTTGTTAAAAAGTGATTTTATCTGTTAAAAAGTGATAAACTCGGGTGTATAATGTTGGACTGCATTAAAAAAAACAAGGCCTCTTAAATTTTTTTTATAAGAAAAACATAGGAATAAAATGAACTTCTCATTAGAGATATATACATTTTTTAAAAAATAATCTCTAATTCTATATTAATTATCTACATTGAAGGAACCATTTTGCTTGCTAATAAAAGTGATATTTTTTGAAGAAAAAAAACATTAATAAAAAATGAGAATTTTGAAAAAAATAATGTTTTTATTCTGAATCACCTTTCTTTCAAATATCAATTTTTACTACCATACAAAAAAAAAATTAAAAAATTACTCGTCGCTTTTGTTCTTTACAATGAATATCAATTCCTCGCTTTCCTTTTTAAATAGCGTTCACATCTCATCATTATATGATTTATCCATTCTTATATTTGTTGGAAAACAGATCCATAATGCTGAAGCCTTTTCGTCTTTTGATATAAATTAGCTAGGAATCCTTTCCACAACATATACCCCTACGTAGTAACTTCTATTAAAAGGCAGGAAAAAGTTGAAACACAGATGACAGATTGCACGCTTGTGGTAGAGGATATGCCATGACCAAGCAACCTCACTAAAAAGCTCAAGCAGTTAAATAGATGGGAAAAATACCGCTTTCCTACTTTCCTAGTCTCATGAAGGCAAGCCTGTTCACCAAACCAGTCATCGACAATTCATTTCATGTGTCTCGTGAGAACGAAAATTGAAAGATGAAAGTGAATTACATGTCCATTCTTACTTCCACCTCAGAGAACCATCAGTCTTCTCGCTATCTTCCCTGCACAGCCCAATAAAGACGAGAGAAATAAGATGACATGGTGCAGGGCAAAAAGGAATCAACTCTTTCTTAAAGTTGTACACTTGCACAAAAAACTGATGGTGTTCAGCTTCTTCTCCTCACATTTCATCAGTGTACTTCACTTTCGAGCACGCAGAGTTTCCCAGGAGATCTATTGGTAATTGAAGAGTAGTAACCGCTAAACTCTTGATGATAAACTTTACAGTAATCTAACTTGTACGCAGTCAGGGGCTACCTAGCTACACAAGATGACATTTAAATCTATCTTCCGATAAAAAAAATCAAGTCATGCATGCATGCATGCAAGGTCAGCAAACCATTCTTCGTCCTCACCTGCACTATGAAACCACCTATGGATAATCTAAAAACTGAGAGAGAGAGAGGTTCCGTTTAATCACTTAATGGGGGGTGTGCCCTGGTTTGACCACCCTGGTGGTCCCAATGGTGCATAGTTCCCTTGCTCTCCTTGCATGCCCATCTGCTCCATTTGTGCAGACATCTGACCTTCACCTGGGTTACGTTGTCCATAGCTACTATTTCCACCTTGCCCATAGTTTCCACCATGGGTGGGAGAATAATTCCAGTTGTCTCTCCTGTAGTCTCTTTGCCCAGGAGATTCATGATCCCTCCAATCTCCTTGTGTAAAGCTCCTTTGGTCTGGGTCATAATGAATTCCCTGCTGTCTTTGGAAGTAACCTTGCTGTCCTGGGGGGTAATGATTTCCCTGCCGTCCTTGGCTATAACCTTGTCCTGGGGGATAATGATTTCCCTGCTGTCTTTGGAAGTAACCTTGCTGTCCTGGGGAGTAATCAATTCCCTGCCGTTCTGGGTTGTACCCTTGCTGTCCTGGGGGGTAATGACTTCTCTGCTCTCCTTGGTTGTAGCCTTGCTGTCCTGGGGGATCACGATTTCCGTGCTGTACTGGATATGTGTTCCTTTCCCCAGGGGCATAATCCCTATTGTTCATCGGCATCCTTCCTCGCCTTGGAGGACCGTGATTTTGCTGTGGCAGACCATTTTGTTGAGACCTGTAGTTACTACCACCTCCTTGCTCTCCTTCGTTGTGACCTCGCTGTCCTGGGGGATCATGATTTCCTTGCTGTCCTGGATACATGTTCCTTCCTCCAGGGGCATAATCCCTATTGTTCATCAGCATCCTTCCTCCTAGACCTGGAGGTCCATGATTTTGCTGTGGTGGACCATTTTGTTGAGATCCGTAGTTACTACCACCTTCTTGCATACACCCTTGCTGACTATACTGGGGTTGCAGCCCGTGATAAGTTGGAATTGGACTTTCTCGCTGGTCAAATCTTGGTGGAATTCCACCTTGCCCATAGCTTCCACCATGGGTGGGAGAATAATTCCAGTTGTCTCCCTTAAAATCTCTTTGCCCAGGAGGTCCATGATCCCTCCAATCTCCTCGTGGAAAGCTCCTTTGGTCCGGGGCATAATGATTTCCCTGCTGTCCTTGGTTGTAACCTTGTCCTTGGGGGTAATGATTTCGCTGCTGTCCATGGTTGTATCCTTGCTGTCCTGGGGGATCATGATTCCCACCACCTCCTGGGGGGTAATGATTTCGCTGCTGTCCATGGTTGTAACCTTGCTGTCTTGGGGGATCATGATTTCCTTCTTGTCCTGGATACATGTTCCTTCCTCCAGGGGCATAATCCCTATTGTTCATCGGCATCCTTCCTCCTAGCCCTGGAGGACCATGATTTTGCTGTGGCGGACCATTTTGTTGAGACCCGTAGTTACCACCACCTCCTGGCATTCGTCCTTGCTGACTATTCTGGGGTTGCAGCCCTTGATTATTTGGAATTGGACTATCTCGCTGGTCAAATCTAGGTGGACCCTGGTCACCGCATCTTTCTGCCCCTCTCTGAAATTGAACTGTGGTTGGTCCCGGAGTGATCATTCTGTGTTCATACTCGTCTCCTGCAAAGTACATCAAATGAATTTAATTCACCAGTTGAATGAACCACTATCAGACTTGCTTTTAACTAATTGTGCAACAGCCGTAACACTACCTTAAACGAGTAGAATAATAGACCATATACTACAACGCATTTCAACAATGAAATTGAATGAAGAAATTTCAATCACAAGGAGACAAAAATGACCTTCATATTCCTTGTTTCCGGGAGAATCTGGTAATACAAAAACAACCCTCGGAACGTCTGTTTAGAGAAAGTCAGTCAGCAAGCATTCAGGACAACAACAATAACAATGCACAAAAACAGATGGAAATTCAGCATGCAAGAAACCATCATCATACGTGGTTGCGTTTGATAGAAGGGGCAGATATAAAAGTGATTTTAATGTGTTTGATTGATGGGGACGGAGACAGCTCTTCTATAGCTAGTTTTGGAGTGAAATTGTATACTTCCAAAATAGAAAGAAAAAAGGTCTCCATTGTCCCATTGTCTCTTCTGTCTAGAGACGGTGACTAAAAGCTAACACTACCTCTAAACTTTTGGGACTCTTGTTCCGTCATCAAAACCTGAAACCCTTGAAAAGTACTTGTGCTACAAGCATATATTCTCTTCTTCGCCTCCTCAATACTGAAAACACATTACGCCATTAAAATTAAACTAAAAAATTATAATAAAAAATAAAAAATGAAACCTGCTGTTGAGTCCCTGGGCACAGATGCGTTCATAAGCAGCGATCATTTCTCGAGGCGAGGGTTTGGGTTCTTCTTTGGGGAAATCAACAGTCACCAGCCAGTAATTGTAAGCGCAGCCTTCGAACAGGGTTTTGTTCTCAGTGATTTCGCCTAGATTCTCGTATACCCAGTACTGTTTCTCTGCTATTGCGGCCGTCGACGTCATCGACACTCCCGTTCCCGCGAATCCCCGCCACTGAGAAATGATTGGGGGCGTCTGTGCCGCTGGTGGTGCGATTGCCATAGGAGCGAGGAGAGAGGGGCACCGTTGCCGAGTTGAAGAGAGAGGGGTTAGGATTCGACGGAGGCGGAGGAGTCGTTGCGCCATGGCTATGCTAGGATTTTGGAGGGGGTTTATGAGAGGCTCTGGACACGCGTTTCGAAACGTTTGTATTTTATATTATTGTAACGTAAAGGGCCTTTTAATACAATAAGGAGATGTTGCCTTAAAATACGATAAATCATAGCTTTTAAGTACTAATAAGTAATAACTTCCGCGAAAAAGATATTAGAAAACTTCACATTCTCCGAAACTTCATAGGATTCTTTTTTCATGGAGCCATAATAAATATTTAGGTAGTAATTATATTTTCCAAAACGTTGCCGTTGACGCTATAACTCGTTCCTTGTGCTTCATGCCTCTCCGGATTCATTATATTGTCGCAAATGTTCTTCTTCACATGCATTACGGAAGCTGCTTTTTTTTTTAATTTATATCTAAATCATTATTTATTGGGTAAAAAAAAAATTTAGATCTTCATATCTTATTTATTTGTATGCTTTGAATATCCATATGAATATTAATTATAAAAATATTATTATAATTGAACAACAAAAATAATCTAAATATATATTAAAAATTTTAAACATAAAATAAAAAAACTAACATTTTATTATAGACAAGTATTTGTCACATTGTGAATTAGAATGATATAATGATTATTTTTTTTAATGAGAAAATCATTGAACTATCTAACAAAAGTAATATAATCTTTTAACGAGGTTTTTTTTGGTAAGTATTTTATGAGGTTTATTAGTTATTATTAAATTGATAAAAAACAAATTAATTTTTTAACATTTTTAAAAGCACAATGCAATGACTTGTTTTTTTTTATTTTTCTCTTTGTTTTTTTTTAGGTTTCATGCTAGCCTATCAAAATATAAAATGTCTTGTTATTTTTTTATGTTTAATTTTATCATCATTACTTTGATTATTTTTTTTATTTTGATTGATTTTTTTCTTTAGTTATGTCTCTCATCATTTATTTTTTATATAAAATTTTATCATCATACAACACCTTATTTACTGTCTAAAGGCGACAAAGCTCTCCACACGCCGCCATATATATCGCATGCATCAACTGCTTTTAGTTTTTCAATTATATTTTATATTTATTAAAATAACAAATTATTCATTGATCAACTTGATTATAACTAAAAAAAACTATAAGAGAATTTTTGTTGTTGTTAAGGGTAATTTAATTATTGTATTATGATTTAAAAATGTTAAAAAGTTAATTTTTCCTTAATCAACTTAATAATAATTAACTAATCTTGTAAAAAAGACCACAGTATCTTTAATAGCTAATTCAATGATTTTCTCTTAGTTACACTGTTTAAATTCACAATGTGATAAATTTATGTCTACATTAAAACCCCAATCCCTTTTATTTTTATTTTAAAATGTGTGTATTTGGATTGCATGTGTGTTATTTTTGTTGTAAACAATAAATAATATCCACACAATGAATATTTATATAAATATCTAAAACATGATAAATATAGTATGAATATTTAAATTTTTTATCTAATAAATAATAAGCTAACCAGATAAATACCATTGTCATCCTTAAAAAATATGGAGGAAAATGTTTCCGAAATCCATTTTCATTGGGTTAGGTTATGGTGAATACCCATCAGAATGGATAATTTTATCATTTATAAAGAGTAAAAACATTAGGAGTTAAACTTAGTTTTTTTTTTTCCTCTCCCGTAACTAGCTTTTTGAGATTTGTTTCGCATTTTCATTATTTAACAAATTCATAATATTTTTTAATATCTAATAAATTGTTTAGACTTTAATTTCCTTATTTATATGTAATAACATGAAAACGATAGCAATTCACAATAAATGCAATGGTGAAAGTTCTTATTTTGACACGTAGACAGTTCACATATGCAAATGATCTATGATTTACTAATTATATCATGCCAAACATAAAAGTTATAAGATAACATGGACCACTTATGTTGTGTTAGTATAAAAATAAAAATAAATAAAACAGTAAGTAATAAATCTTTGAGGAGAGAAAATAACTAAAAAATTTAGATCAAGATTTCTTACAATATATTTTTTTATTGTTTTTGTTTAAATCAATTACGAACTCCTATTATAAGCTTTAATTTAAAAGATATATTGATATTATTTTTTGGTTAAGAAGTGAAACTAAAAAAAGAAGAAGAAAATTGTCCATGCAAGATCAATTCTTATCAAAGCTCCTTGTATCATTTAAAAGTTTATGATAATACAATAATCGAGTTATGCTTCACTTACACCCTTAATATTTCTCAATTAAATGATGAAATCATATAATATAACTTTAAATTTTATTTATTTATTAAGTACGCATCAAGAATGTAGGGTATATTACATGCGCATGTCCATTATTATTATTTTTTCCTGTCATAATATTTTTTTCTTAATTTTTTTCAATTGATAAATGAGCATGTTTTGATCAAATAAGTGTAATGTAAAATATGTTTTGAGCTTGTAAGGAAATAATCTAGATTATTAATATTTCGGTATATGAATTTATAAATTTGAGTCAATATACATTATCTGATTTTTTTTAATATCTTAATTTAAATTCAACAAGAATAATAAAAATAAAAATAATTATATCAATTAGTATAATGTTTTGATAAAATCATTATATAAGATATTAATATGATAAAAGAAATTATTTACAAATAACCAGACTATCCTCGACATTATGAGAGCATTGCAAAATAATATAATCTATAAAAGTTCACAGAACTATGCGAAAACATATAGCTGTATTTACAATAATAAGTTATCAGCTCCAGTTCACAGAGATGAAGTTAAAGAGAAATTTCCTCATCAGATATCTAGCTAAACAGCAAAACAAAAACTAAAACACCTTAATGTCTTGCATGAGATACGCTGTGGATTTATTAGTGTCGATTTAATCAGTAATCAGCATTCAATAAATTTCTTCACATTTGGCAAGGAAACGCAGTAACTTGATGCTTTCTGTACCTGCAATTTTGTATGATGGCCAATGATAGCTAGGAAGATCCTGGAAAATATTGATTCTCTTTGTATATGAAGTGTTCAGCTGATCTTATTGCCTTTACATATGCTGTATGAATGCTCTTGTCTGCTTTCAAATCATTCCTAATACAAGATTCTGCAGAAAAAGGAGATGAGTTATTGAAGCAGGTCTGGAATGATATCACATAAACATAAAACTAGAAGCACAAACTGGTTAGTGTTAGCAAGTACTGCATAAAGCTAGTTCGAACTTGAGCCACGCCTTCTTGAGTGGAATTTGGAAATCCCTTCACAGATCCTGAATCAATAGAGTGAAGATCCTGAATCAATAGATCGGAAAAACTGTAAGAGAGACAATGATGATCATAATTTCTTTGGTATGTGTTTAAATTCTCCAAAGTCAACATTAGGCATCTTACCCTTTATGAAAATATCTGAACAGATATGGAGAGAATTCCTTCACTATCTTTACTCATCATTGGAGTTATGCACCAAACCCCCAGAAAGTTATCTAAGAATTCATCTTCCACCTTTTGTCTCAGCTCTTTTCCTCTTACATTATTCCCATTTCTAGGGTCAAGGTTGGCAGCAATGTTAAGAATAATAGCAGCACGACACTTAGAAAAGCTCAATACTAGCAACAAGGTTGGGATGATTAAGTATCAAAATATATCTAGCTCTTTTCCTCTTTCCTGAAATGATTGTCTCAACCGGTATCTCCACTACTCCAATAAGATGTGCCCCAAGAAAATCATTGTCCTTAACATGAAACTTCATTGTCCTAAAATCGATATATCCAATTCACCATGCAAAAAAAAAAAAAGTTCCTTTGTATCCTGAATTGCAATAGATTGAGTCTTTCAAGGAACATTAGTTTCCATACCCATTCTGTCTTGTTAACTTGGCAACCACCAAATTGTCAAGGCACCTATATTTGCCAAAACTAAATCCAAAGTTGATCAATCAGAAGCTAACATCATAAAGCTTGTGAAATTTACTGTTTTGCAGATGGACCGTACAATATCACAAACATTCATAAAATACAACTCAGTATTCTTACTTGAGTGCATCAAAAGCGTTAGGCAGAGCTTGCAGTCTCTGTAAGTTGACACCAGGAATCTTTCCCATGCTGAAATGTCAGGAAAAAAAGATTAGGAACAAAATGATCAGTTTGAAGACAAAAATATGTACTCAACCACCCAGCATACCACCATGTATGCACATAAAGGCATCACAGTTGAAAGAACAAACATGGTACAAACCACAAAACATCCATGCAGATTAATAATCTCGTATATAATTTACAGTGGACGTTTAGATGTCAGACAAATCAGTGATAATAAGCAAGTCTGTAAAAGATTAGCAAAAATTCAAGCTTCCATAAAGCTACACCAAAATCCCATAAATTCCAAGATAAAACTCATACAACAACAAAGAAAAAAAGAAAAGAAACAAATGCCTACTGAAGAAATATATTACTCTAAATTTAGTATATCCAATATATGATTTGTATCCCATGTTTCTAAAAGGAAACAAGAAAATACTCCCTAGATTTCAAAATAAATGGATACCTAAAAAAATGAAGTAATAAAAAAATCTATTTTACAAAATAAATCATTTTATATAATATTATTAGATTTTTATTTTTTCCTCAATAAATGGCTAGCTTATTTATATATTTATTTTATGAGTTTTACATGTAAAAAATAATTATTATTTTGAAGTATTAAACTTTTCAAATGCTCGAGGAATTAAAAGATTTGAAATTTCTCAAAATTTATATTTTTTTTCAAACATTCTTAGGATAAGTTTTAATTCAAAAACAAATACTTCTTAAAATTGTTCATTTTCACAAAAACTGATTGTGTTCAACTTCTCCTCACATTTCAGTAGTGTACTTCACTTTCAAGCATGCACAGTTTCCCAGGAGACTATTGGTAATTGAAGAATAGTAACCACTAAACTCTTGATGATAAAACTTTCCAGTAATGTAACTAGTAAGCAGTCAAGGGCTAACCTAGCTACACAAGATGACATTTTAATCTATCTTCCCATAAACAAATCTACAAGTCATGCATGCATATAAGGTCAGTAAACCATTCTTTGTCCTCACCTGCATTATGAAACCACCTATGGATAATCTAAAAATTGAGAAAAATAAGGTTCCAGTTAATCACTTAATGGAGGGAGTGCCTTACTTGGTTTGACCACCCTGGTTGTCCCAATGGTGCAGAGTTCCCTTGCTCTGCTTGCATGCTCCTCTGCTCCATTTGTGCGGACCTCTGACCTTCACCTGGGTGACGCTGTCCATAGCTAGTATTTCCAACTTGCCCATAGTTTCCACCATGGGTGGGAGAATAATTCCAGTTGTCTCCCCTATCATCTCTTTGCCCAGGAGATCCATGATCCCTCCTCCAATCTCCTTGAGGAAAGCTCCTTTGGTCTGGGTCATAATGATTCCCCTGCTGTCCTGGGGGGTAATCACTTCCCTGCAGTCCTTGGTTGTAACCTTGCTGTCCTGGGGGGTATCGATTTCCCTGCTGTTCTTGGAAGTAACCTTGCTGTCCTAGGGGGTAATAATTTCCCTGTTGTTCTTGGAAGTACGCTTGCTGTCCTGTGGGGTAATGATTTCCCTGCTGTTCTTGGAAGTAACCTTGATGTCCTGGCGTGTAATGATTTCCCTGCTGTCCTTGGTTGTAACCTTGCTGACCTGGGGGATAACGATTTCCATGCTGTCCTTGGTTGTAACCTTGCTGACCTGGGGGATAACGATTTCCATGCTGTCCTGGGTTGTAACCTTGCTTTCCTGGGGGGTAACGATTTCCATGCTGTCCTGGGTTGTAACCTTGCTGACCTGGGGGGTAACGATTTCCATGCTGTTCTTGGTTGTAACCTTGCTGACCTGGGGGATAACGATTTCCATGCTGTCCTTGGTTGTAACCTTGCTGACCTGGGGAATAACGATTTCCCTGCTGATCTTGGAAGTAACCTTGCTGCCCTGGATACATGTTCCTTCCTCCAGGGGCATAATCCCTATTGTTCATTGGCATCCTTCCTCCTAGCACTGGAGGACCGTGATCTTGCTGTGATGGACCATTTTGTGGAGACCCGTAGCAACTGCCACCTCCTTGCATGTGCCCTTGTTGACTGTACTGGAGTTGCACAACCAAATAAAAACAAGAGAAATAAGATGATATGGTGAAGGGAAAAAAGGAATGAACTCTTTCTTAAAGTTGTTAATTTCACATAAACTGATTGTGTTCAACTTCTCCTCACATTTCAGTAGTGTACTTCACTTTCAAGCATGCACAGTTTCCCAGAAGACTATTGGTAATTGAAGAATAGTAATCACAAGACTATTGATGATAAAACTTCCCTGTTATCTAACTTGTAACCAGTCATTGGCTAACCTAGCTCCACATGATGACATTTTAATCTATCTTCCCATAAACAAATCTACAAGTCATGCGTGCATGTAAGGTCAGTAAACCATTCTCCGTCCTCACCTGCACTATGAAACCACCTATTGATAATCTAAAAAATGACAAAAAGGGTCCCAGTTAATCACTTAATGGGAGGAGTTCCTTACTTGGTTTGACCACCCTGGTTGTCCCAATGGTGCATAGTTCCCTTGCTCTCCTTGCATGCCCCTCAGCTCCATTTGTGCGGACCTCTGATCTTCACCTGGGTGACGCTGTCCATAGCTAGTATTTCCACCTTGCCCATAGTTTCCACCATGGGTGGGAGAATAATTCCAGTTGTCTCCCCTGTCATCTCTTTGCCCAGGAGAGCCATGATCCCTCCTCCAGTCTCCTTGTGGAAAGCTCCCTTGGTCTGGGTCATAATGATTCCCCTGCTGTCCTTGGTTGTAACCTTGCTGTCCTGGGGGATCATGATTTCCTTGCTGTCCTGGATATGTGTTCCTTCCTCCAGTGGCATAATCCCTATTGTTCATCGGCACTGTTCCTCCTAGCCCTGGAGGACCATGATTTTTCTGTGGTGGACGATTTTGTTGAGACCCATAGCTACTACCACCTCCTTGCATATGCCCTCGCTGACTATACTGGGGTTGCGGCCCTTGATGATTTGGAATTGGACTTTCTGGCCGGTCAAATCTAGGTGGAATTCTGCCTGGATCACGGCTCCTTTCTCCCCCTCTCTGAAATTGAACTGGGGGTGGTCTGAGAGTGATTAATCCATTTTTATACTTGTCTCCTGCAAAGTAGATCAAATGAGTTTAATTCACCAATTGAACTAACCACTATCAGACTTGCTTTTAACTAATTGTGTGATAGCCAAGAGACCCAAATGAAAGGGCTAATACTACCTTAAAAGAGTAGAATAACAGACAATATACTAGAATGCATTTCAACAATTAAATTGAATGAAGATATTTCAATCACAAGGAGAAAAAAATGACCTCCATTTTCCTTTTTTACTCGCGAATCTGGTGATACAAAAACAGCCCCCGGAACACCTGTTTAAAGCATCATCACATATGACAAGTCAGAAAGCAAGCATTCAGGACAACAACAGCAATAACAATCCACAAAAACAGGTGGAAATTCAGAATGCAAGAAACACAGATGTATGGTTGCGCTTGACAGAAGGGGCAGATACGAAAGTGATGTAAATGCGTTTGATTGAAGGGATGGAGATGGCTCTCCTATAGTAAGTTTTGAAGTGAATTTGTTTACTTTCAAAGGGTCTCGTTTGTCCCACTGTCAAAAGCTAACACCTGCCTTTAAACTTTTCGGCCTCTTGGTGCGTAATTGAAACCTGAAACCCTTGATAAATAGTTGTGCTACAAGCATACATTCTCTTCTTCGCCTCCTCAATACTGAAAAAACATCACGCCATTAAAATTAAACTAATAAATCATAACAAAAAACAAAAAAAGAAAGAAAGAAAGAAACCTGATGTTGAGTCCCTGGGCACAGATGCGTTCAAAAGCAGCGACCATTTCTTCAGGAGAGGGTTTGGGTTCTTTTGGGAAATCAACAGTCACCAGCCAGTGAATGTATTCGTTGCCTTCGAACAGAATTGTGCTCTTAACGATTTCTTCTCCATCCTCGTATACCTTGTACTCTTTCTCTGCCAAACCAGTCGTCGACACCATTGACACTCTCGTTCCCGAGAATCCCCGCCATTGAGAAATGATTGGGGGCGTCTGTGCGGCTGGTGGTGCTATTGCGATAGGAGTGGAGAGAGGAGGGCGTTGCCGAGTAGAAGAGAGTGGGGTTAGAGCTCGACGGAGGCGGAGCAGTCGTTGCGCCATAGCTATGCTAGGGTTTTGGAGGGGGTTTAGACTGAATTGAAAGGCTCTAGACCCTCCCTCTCTAATCAAGGGCTCTTACCTTATGGTACATTGATTTTACATAAACTTTCAATCTAGTACATAGACTTTAATATTTTTAGTAAAAAAATTATTACATAAACTTTCAATCTAGTACATAAACTTTCACTTTTTCTCAATCTAGTACACGGACTTTAATATTTTTAGTAAAAAATTTATTTCACTAGTAATCTCAGCTTCTGGTAACAGAAATCATTCCGGTGTCAAGACCTCTGTCTTTTTCCTCCATGCGGGTCCGAAATTTTAGAGCAGTTAAAAGGAAATTAAAGCTTCATTTGTTTTTGTTGTACGGTGTGCTGTGGTCAATATATATTATAGTTTTATATAAATTTTATTAAAAACTCCTTTCTAAAATTTTGGATAAAAAAAACTACAATTTATTACCTTTTTTAAATTATAACCTCAAAAACTATCATAATATTAAATATATATTGAGAGTCTATTTGTTTTTATATTTTAAAATTATTTTTAAAAAATGTAAATTTTTTTCTTTTTTTCAGGTTATTTTTTTTATTTTTAAATTATTTTAATATATTTATAAATAAAAAATATTCTAAAAAACAACCACAAAATATACTATACTATAAGCTTCCGTAATGCATGTGAAGACCAACATTGAGAAAATTCTAGATGTCATGCATGTGTGTTCTTGCGGTGGACTTGCAGCCTCCTTGTATGTTATTGTAAACTTACAAAAAAAAAACATAAAAAAACTATATAAAGACAGATTATTATAATTTATAATGTTTTAAAAAAAACCTATAAAAATATTTTTAAAAAAAAAAGAAGGAAAAAATATTATGTAGAGAAATACTATAATAATTTATAATATTTTATAAAAAACTATATAATTATAATTCTCGACCAGCTCAATACAAAAAAAATAAAATTAATAAAGATAATTTTTTAAAAATACATAGCAAAAAAATAATGAGGAATAATTGTAGTAATTCACAGTGTTTTAAAGGAAAAAAAAGTGTAAAAATAAATTCTCAACCAGTTTAGTATTAAAAAATAAAAGAAACAACAATAATTTTGAAAACAATTATACAAAAAATAATAATAAAAAAAGATCAAGAGAAATCTCTTTTAGTAAGGAGGTCTTTATCTTATCAAATTAAAATCTAATCATTCTATGGTATAAAATTTAACAATTTATTTATTTTTATTTTATATCTTTAATACATAAGGATATACTTTACATTATAATTTTATATCCTCAAATATTAAGGTCTACAATTAACTTTAATATTTTATTTTTGTCAATTTATTTAATTTAATACCTGAAATATACACTACGTTTTAAAATTTATGCCCTAAATGAGTAAACAAATTAATTTTGGTGATGTGTTTTGAAATTTTGGTAAAACTCTAATGAATAATCATAAGCTTATACTCATTAATTGATTTTTGTATTTTTCAAAATATGATAACAATTTATTTTTTTATAAAATATTCATGAAAACTTTTAGAATTTGGTCATATACATAAAGATAAAAATATATTTTTGTATTTCCTTTATAAATAATCTTAGATTTTTAAATTTTTTCTGAAGAAAAACATGTATAATTAACATTGGGTCACTATCTTATGACACAAGTATATAACTCAAATATTAAATGAAATAATTGAGAAACATGTGAAAGACTCACAAATAATTTTAAAATAATTCTTAATTTTTTTAAATTGTTTTGAAAATCACTGGGGATTTATGTCGCAAGATAAAAAATAACAAAGAAAATTACCAAAAAATTTATTAAGATATATTCATTAAACAGGCCATAAAAATAAAAAAATACATTTTTTTTCTTGTTAAATTTTGACTGGCCAAACACAATTTTAAAGTTAATGGACTCGACTCATCCATGTGAGCTACGCTTTCTAGCTCAAAAACACAGCCCAAAATCATAAAAGAAAAACAAAGTTCAAAAGACGAAAAGTGCTTAAATTTCATTGATGAACACGAAGAACACCAGGAAGAAATCCTGAAATGAAAGTGCAATTTCAGCCCAAATTACATCAAACAAAAGGCCTAGAGAGATGCATCATCAAAAACTAGGATACAAGCATGCATCAAACAACAACAACAAGCTCTGATATGGACAAAACAACCATAATAGTAAAAAAAACCCCAAACCTAGCATTTGAAAACTTCAAAGGATTGATTAATATAAAACAAGCTTTAAGATAACCAAATAAATATAAAAATAATTATGTATGAGTTATAACTTTAATCGAAATTCAGTAGGGAGGCTAAGACATCAAAAAATGAAAAAAACCAAATTTAGATTTAAGAACATTAAAAGCAAAATCAAGAAAATCAAACATCAAATTTATATATACGACCCTCGTTTCATGTATGTTATATAAAACATTGATTAATTGAACCTCATTTCTTGAAAAAAGGAATGAACCTCATATATATATATATGACCCTCATTTATTGAGAAAAGGATATTGACTTTTTTGTTATAGTAAGTTTTATGAATTTAAAAAGAGATTGATGGTAAATAATATACATTATAGGATGAACAGTTGCAAGTTTGGTGAGCAAGCAATAATGATTCGTGCAACCCCTCGTGTTAGGACAAAGATTATACTGTAATGAAAATAATTGTGAGACTCTAGCACTTGATGTGGCCAAATTAGATGGAAAATATACATAAAAAATGAAATAATTTTGTGTGATATTGTTTTGCTGAGGACGAGTAACCCTAGTGGTGTCCATTTCTTGAGAGGAAAGAAGATGATACGAAGCAGTCAAATCTTAATTATTATTATTATTTTTAATTATCACTCCTTTCAAACAAGTCATGATCATGATGATCATGAGTAACTTATGATCTCAAAAAAGTCAACAAAACTTTTAGTTGGTCATGTGCGCCAAACTATACCAGCCTGCCGCCTGGTTGTAATCACTTTTTTCAGTTTCTTTTGAGAAATTATAAGCTTCCTCACTCTAATTAAAAATTGTTTGATTCATTATCAGCCTTCTCACATGAATCATATACCATCTATCCTTTTAATTTAGTTTTAACAATTGGATAATCTCCGTATACCAAAATTGAAAATTTCTGCCTAAAAGATATAAATATAGTAGTGATGATAAGTAAAAATAAGTTTTGATAATCATATAATTATTAAACTCACCTAACCCTTTTGCGGGCTGCCTCCTGGTGACAACCATGGGTAAGGGAGCAATCATGCCAAGCATTTGGTTTAATGGAGCTCATGTGTCTTCCACTATAGGTTAGAGACCGTCAGATCTTCAAAACTCTCAACTTTCATATATATATATATAGAGAGAGAGAGAGAGAGAGAGAGAGCTCACTTCCTCCATGTGGGAAGGTTGCATTATGTCGCATGCAGACTTCCTCCACGTGGGAAGGTTGCATTATGTCGCATGCAGCGATTCCCATGCAAAGAAAGGGAGAACTGTCCTAACAGGACAGAAAAATATATCAATATTAAACTAAGTACTAATTAAAACCTTTTATATATATATATATATAGATTTTCCCGGATTACATAGATTTCTATGATTCCATATGCATGTCCGTCTATTTCTGTAGACTGTACCGCTCCTCATTTCCTGGATCACCGCTTTCCTCTTGCTAGCTACCTCGACTTGATGAAGCTGTCATTTAGTTTTTCCAAGGAAGTAAAGTTAACTTGGGTTGTTTAGATAAACTGATGGGGGAGGAGGATGTGTTGATAAGGCAAGGGAGATCTCTGGTTGAGACTCCCACTTATTCTGTAGCTACGGTCATTACAGTCTTGGTTTTTGTTTGCTTTCTCTTTCAACGCTCCATCTACAGATTTGGAAAGGTAAGTCATTTCCTCCTATCTCTATATGCCTTTTAAATGGTTTCTTATAGTAATGTAAAGGGTTCTGTTTTTTTTTTTTTTTCTTGGGGGGGGGGATTTTGGTTTGTTCAAACAAGATAGCTATAGCTAGTGTGCTTAAAGACAGCAGTCACAACACAGCAGCAACTTTGTAATCTTGTCCTTTTGGGGCCTTTAGTGCTTAGTATTTGGATTAGTTGAGTCTTAAGGTTGAAGAGAACTACAGTTTTGCTAAATGTACTGTTTGGTTGCTGAGAAAATGTGGGAAATTAAAGGTTTGAGGAAATCTTCATTTTGGATTTTCCAATTTTGTGAAGGCTTGTCTGATTTTTATGTTTTGCTTTTGTACACAGTGGTTGGAGAAAACAAGGAGGAAGGCTCTGTTTGTTTCTCTGGAGAAGATTAAGGAAGGTGTGTGTTTACTATTTACCTCATTAATAGCAGCTGCAAGTTTGTTCAGAAAAGAAAAGGAAAAGAGAAATTAAGGCATGATTATGCTTGTTGATCAATGATTGAGAGTATGCTATACACAGGGTTCATGTGTTAATACCCTTAATTGATTTTATGTGTATATGCTTTTGAGGCATTTTCGTCTCCATGTGGGTGGGTTGTGTCCTGTCTAGCTGGTTTTGTTCGTGTTTGCCTTTCTCTCCTTGTTCATCGCTGTGTTTTGAGAGTTCGAAGATTAAACATGGCTAGAACTGAAGAGGTGCTGGTTTTCGGTTTCTGGTTTTGATACACCTTTTGTTTTGCTACTTGTCCCCTTTCTTCCTGTTAGAGCTGATGCTGCTTGGGCTTATATCTCTGCTCCTGGCACAATGTGCGCGGTGGATATCTGAGATCTGCGTGAATTCATCTCTTTTCAACAGCAAATTCTATCTTTGTTCTGAGGAGGATTATGGCATCACTCGGAAAGTCTTGTTTGAAAATCCATCCCCTTTCCTGAATGAGAGCCATATTCCACCCAAAAGAATAACTACTCAAATATCTCATCAATGTGGTGAGGTAAATTTGCTTTTCTTGTCTTTTGAGTTTTATTAGGTGTGGTGATCGGGAACAAGCCATGGTAAGTTATAGTTTTCTCGATTTCAGGGTCGGGAACCATTCGTCTCCCTAGAGGGTCTTGAGCAGCTCCACCGATTCTTATTTGTTCTCGGCATCACTCATGTCCTGTACAGTTGCTTGACAGTTGGTCTGGCTATGAGCAAGGTACTATTATCACCTTATTGATTATTTTATCTCTAGGTTTAAAATGGAGCTTCTAATGTATGCTATATATCGTAAATACTTTGATTCTCAACATCACCAATACTTGATGCCTGCCAAGTTTTATTCTTTAGTTAAGAAATTAAAAATCCAAGTTGCTCCAACTCCAAGAAGTATCTTGAAGTCATTTCCAAGAAATATTATTGTTAGGAATTGGACTTTAAATTATCTGCTGTTTGTTTTTCCCCTAAAGCATCATACTGTAACATGTTAGCGGCTTATTGGGACTCTTTCTTCCAAAGATGTTAAGTGAACATAGGAAAACAAGTGACCTCTGCATGTTATTCATCTATTTAGAGGGGACGTAATAGACCTACCATCACAACAGTCAAGAGAAAATTCAACCTGTAATTAACAAAACTGAATAGAGGAGGTGAATCCATGCATGCAGACAATCAAACTAGTACGGATTGCAGACTTAGCTTGTATGTTGTCTTTTCATGCAGTTTGTAGGCCCTCCTTAAACACTGCCGGGGCTTATTATTCTTCTTGTTGCATGTCTTCCTAGATTTACAGTTGGAGGAAATGGGAAAATCAGACGAACTTAGTGGCTGATGGGAATTTACAAGGTAAGCAAATTGGATAGCTAGTTTAATGTAGGCTCCTAGTGACATCTCACACCATGAAAACTTCTCCTGTCATGTCTTTTTCATTTGTTTAATGATGGATAGCCATTTGATACACGCTTCCCCTGTTTTCTTCTAGTAGACACCATACAAAACTAGTCGATTTCAGTTATGAGGCCATCTGATACATTATGTGCATCCACATTCCTAATTTAAATTTAATTGATCATCTTCTTTAATGATGGATAGCCATTTGATACACGCTTCCCCTGTTTTCTTCTAGTAGACACCATACAAAACTAGTCGATTTCAGTTATGAGGCCATCTGATACATTATGTGCATCCACATTCCTAATTTAAATTAATTGATCATCTTCTTTCTACTCAGCCTCATCTAGTCTTTTTATGGCTATGCCTATGTCACAAGGATATTGGCATCAGGCTAATTGATTGTGGAAATGGATTCTTGTTTAAGACCGTGAGATACAGCAGTATGCACAACTAATCTTCCATTCGAAGGGAAATCGATCCACATTTCACTGGATCAACTGATCTCCTTATAGTTAGTTATATCACAGGAACATTAACATATGGTAATCAGTTTTGCCAATTTACTTAAGGTGACGACCTTCAGAGAGCTCCAGTTCAGAATAGATGGACAAATTGGTCTACATTCTGGTACCAGTGATTGCATTTAGAGGCAAAGAAGAAAGCCTTGCAAGCTGTCTTGAAAATGGCTTATTGCACATCTATAGTTAAGTTAGTAGCACATTATGGTCGTATGTTCTTATATGAATTGAAAAAGAAGGACTGAGTTTAATAACAAGAGTTGGATTGTGCAGAAATCATGGACCAAACATAGACATTAATGTAGGAATGCTACATTCTGTTAGTCTAATGTATGAAAGTTCCTTTCAATTTTAAGATATCAATCGTGTGTCAGTGAACACAAGAATCTGCCTATTATACAAAATGGTCTGTGTTATGTGCTAATGGCTGCTGGAAGTGTGTGTAGACTTCTTACTGCAGAACCTTTACTTTTTGTATACTGTTTTTATACTATTGCTCCCCCCCCTCCCCCTCCCTGTCTAATAAAAATTTCACTTTGATAATATATTTATCCAGTTGTTATTATGTGGCATCCAAAATCTCACCGTGTCATCTTTCTCTCACTATCATTTTATATAGCAACGAAAAACAAGGTGATGAGGCGGCAATCCACCTTTGTTTTCCAACACACATCTCATCCATGGAGCAGGAGTCGAGTTCTCATTTGGATGGTAATTTCCTTGCTTTCTATGTATATGACTCTTTGTAAAGTTGTGATGTTTTTCCTTGTTTTGGGCAATTATTTCTAGTGCATATATCGGTGGCATCTATCATTTACTTTAAAACATGTTATGTGGACTAATTTAACATAATATTTGTTGTGAGATTCATTCTTGCACTCTAGTATGGACATATTGTTGTATATATATTTCTGGCAAGGAAATGGTGTTTGAAGGATGTATGGAGGACTAACCAAAATTGTTTAGTTGACACATTGGTTTCCCTTCCTTTTCAATACTCTTGGCAACCTATTATTTTGAAGTTAAGGTTCCTTGAGTAGGTTGGAATTTTGTTTGAAAAACCTTCAGTTTCTGCAATCTTGCTGTGGCATTTCTTGACTTCCTGACAATATAAGAGGCTGAGAAATCCATGCAGCTTTGTGCTATCGATGATAGCAACGATTCCCCTGAAGGTCTTTAAATTGACTACGGAATTTGCCTTGTTTTTGGTTTCAGTTTATCAGGACATGATAAGGATGCAATAGGTTTGAAAAACCTTTGACATATCCTTAGTGTCTCATTGGGAATCTGCACTGACTCATCACACAAAGGGTATTCCTTATGTAGAATGTCCCATTGGAAAACAAATGCAAGTCCTTGAAGTGAAAGTTTATCAGTTTTGTAAGCTGGGAATTTGTGATAAAGGATGATTAGAATTAGAGAAAATGAATCGGAGGGTTGAAGCAGACTATCGTTCTCACAAATGACATTGCTATATATTGACACTTCAAGTCACAGAAAATAGATTGAATTTGCTAGTAACGTATATTATTTAGAGCTAGCCTTTACTTCATGGTTTAACAAGTCAACCAGTCATATAAAAGAGAGATAAACAGAACCTTCAGTATTGTGTTGAAGAAAGTCTTGCTGTTCAAGTTGGATGATACTGTTTTGGTCCCTCCGATTATTCTTAAGGACAGTTTGTGAAATGGATATGCCAAATGGTAAAACACCACCGCTATCCATGATGATTTGTAAACTAAAACTTCATTCCCTCTATACTTGATTGTTTCATGCTCCAATATGCCCCACAGGAACTGTTGTGCTGATTTAGAAGGACAAGTGTGAAAGTTTGACTGCAATGAATCCTCTGAGATATAAACAAATTGCCACACATATCATTTCTTATCATCTCTAATTGAGATTTAAAGTGTAGCACTAGTTTTGTGGTGCGCATTTTTTTTATCCAAATTGATGCACTGAAACATAAAGGATGACTGGTTGAGCGTTCTATCTTCTTGTTCAATGGTTATGCTATTTCATCTCAATGAGTTGGCACATAAAATTACAAGAAATCTACACAAAACACTTTCGACTCCAACCTTGCAACTGTTGTTTCAGGAATTAGCCAACTCAATATCAATCAAGTACTAACATCCTGAATGCACAAAATAATCAGCAGAATATAGCAGCACATCTCAAACAATTGCTATTCTTTACACTGCTAGGTTTATTGACAAAAAACTTTTTCCCCAGGAAATAAAGCATTCTCCACATCTAGGACTTGTATTATGCAATTGAGCAGTCCTATGATTCAGTATCTGGTGGGAAAATGTTACCTACACAAAACTCACAATCAATATTGTCCAACATTTTTGTGTAAGCTTATGAGAACAGTGCTCTGGATATTCTTCTGATGATTTTGGTTGTCTGGTAATCAAATGATTCCAAGACTTTTGTCAGAATCGGTATTATAACACTTACTAAAGATATGATGTCTAATGGCCATACCATTTCCAAAGAAACAGCGCACAGGAAGACCAGTGTATCTTCCACCCATCCTACTTTGGATGACGATCAATTTTGACTTTTGTAGAACAGGGTTGAACTTTGAGTGTTTCCTTATTGTCTTTCCTGCTATATTATTTTTTCCTTCATTTTTTTCTCACTATGCTCTTCTTTATTGCATGCCCATCTGAGAGGGATTCTGATTGTGTTTTACTTATGAAAATGGTGTCCTTGTGCAGCTTTGCTTCTTTCGACAATTTAAGAGCTCTGTAAAGAAATCAGATTACTTGGCATTACGATTGGGTTTCATCACTGTGCGTGTCTACTTTTTCTTGATGCATTACTTGAATATCTGTTGTCTCTATTTGGCTTTTTCCATCATAGTTACCGTACATATTCTAACTTTTATCATTTCCAAGTTGATCTTGTGATTTCTCTTTTGTAACATCTGATCCTCATTAAGGAATCTTCAGCGTATGTACTCCATGCACTTTAAAACGAGCTAGTGACTTAATTGTGATTCTATTTTGACAGACTACTGGTATGTACTCCATGCACTTTAAATGGAACTGCTGACTTAATTGTGATTCTAGTTTGATAGACTACTGGCACCCAACTACTTAATATTTGAAAATAACATATACTCTTGTTTCATGGAAAAATATTATGAGAAAAACATGATCCAGAATTGCATCCAAAGAATATGGAAGATTCTCAGCAGATTACAGCTGAACTGGATAATTTTCTTGTAGATGAAAATCATAAAGTTTAGTTTCGTGCATGCAAACTCTACCATGCTAGCAGTTCCATATTATTCTATTTGTTAAGCCTTGTTTAAAAATGCTTCATTGCTAACTGGTAGACCTTAATTCATTTAGGATATGAAAATAATCAAATCATTATGTTGATTAGCTCTTTGGTCGTGTACTTAGCCTCCTTTTGTTGTTTTCATTTCATTAACTTTGTGCTGAAGTCGTGTTGCATGTTGTTATCATGTTTTCAATTCTGCAGAAGCACAAACTGCCAATTTCTTATGACTTCCATAAATATATGGTCCGCAGTATGGAAGATGAGTTTCATGGAATCTTGGGGATCAGGTATGTACTCGTTTGAATGAATTTTAATTCTTCCACCAATTTCCTCTGATCGAAAAAACTACTAGTTCTTTGCGAGATTTTCCATTTTGGATCACATACCTGCAGTGTCCCTACAGATTTTATTCCAGTCAGACATGGTTCAGCCTTATATGTTGAAGAGCCAGGTGGAAAATAAGAAACAATTTCTATGTTTCCAAAAAACTCTTACGGGCTACGCAATGCTTGTCAATTTTTATATACAAAAGAAAGAAACAGGCCTAATAAAACGGGGATGGGGCATTGAGAAATTATGGGGACAGCCACCTTTATCTTTCTTTAGTAGGCCAAAATAAAGGATTCATGCATGCATTTTACTATCTGGAACATCTTGATAGTGGCAGGATAAGACTTCAAAATGGATCTGGTTCCTAATTTCATCGAGGAAGGTGAAGTATAGATTTCATTTGGATGATTGAAGTTGCACATGTGCAAACATGTACGTAATTATGAGATTTCATGCTTTTACATCAGATGGACACCAGAAATGAAATCCTCATTCTGTGATATAATTATTATAGAACCAGTAACCATTACAACCTTTGAAGTTTAAATACCTGTAATTTACCATGTTTTGGAGTTAGAAGATGAGGCTTAATGAATGCAAATATTTCAAGGAAATGAACTTTGTTAAATTGAAGGATGTAAATGTAAAATTTCCCTGAAGTGAAGAAGCAGTATAATAAATTGAACTGAATCATTTTCCTAAATTTTGTAGCTGGCCACTTTGGGGATATGCAATAATTTGTATCTTCATCAATATCCATGGTAACTTGTCGTTTCTTTTTCCAGCATGTAAAAAGGATATCTCTTTGGTATATGTTAGATTCTACCATTTTCTTTCTGAAAGGTTAAATTCTTTAAATGATCCAGGTTTAAATATTTACTTTTGGCTTTCCTTCATTCCTGCTATTGTAAGTATACATATTCTTTCTGTCACTTTATCTAAATAGCAACGGTTGCTGCATGATGTTTTTCTAACATATATGTTTCACACATCAAAGCTTGTGATGTTGGTTGGAACAAAACTTCAGCATGTTGTTTCAACGTTAGCACTTGAGATAGGGGAACAAACAGGTCCATCCATTGGGAATCAAGTAAAGCCTCGAGATGGTCTTTTTTGGTTTGGTAAACCAGACATATCGTTGAGGTTGATACAATTTATCATATTTCAGGTGATAATATCGATTTATATCCTGTGTCAGATATATTGATCTCTCTGTGTTTCATACAGTTCTTCTCATTTGTTTTCTTGCCCTGCATGCAGAATGCTTTTGAGATGGCAACCTTTATCTGGTCCTTGGTAGGTTTAAGCCCTTTTTCTCTTTCTGTGGGCTTCTGTATTTCTAGTGTATAGGGGTTAGAAAAATTGTCTATATGTTCATGAGAATCGGGATGGTTCGCATTGTAACTAAGGCTTCAGATGTTAGAGAGAAACCGGTTCTTGAAACATGGTATAGCTTATGCAACTTCTGAAAAGGAACTAGTGGATAAGTTGACAACATAGATGGGTTAGCGGTGCTTGTTTCTTGTTACATCTCAAATGTCTCTAACTGTCCATTTATTAAATAGCTTCAGGCTTTGAAAAGCAAAAGCTGATAGGTCCTTTTTTCCTTCTTCGAGGAGAATGAACTCTTGTATTATCTATTCTTAATCATGAGTTTTCTAATTTTTCTGTGTTTAGTGGGGATTCAAGAAAAGATCGTGCTTCATGAAAAACCATCTCATGATAATTGCTCGATTAGCTTCTGGGTATGTTCCCTTCCTAATTTTGAACCACCCTTGCAGATTTTCTTCGAGTTCTTCCACTAGTATTGCCAATGCATAAGGCTTCTTTCTTTGCTAAGTTATATAATGATCTGGTTATTTGATCTCCTTGTATTAGTCCTCCACAAACATAAAGACACCACAGATTCAGTAACAATCTATCTCCTTGTTTCTTCAAGATGTTTATTCAGAATATTAATTTGGCCTTAGGAACCGGTTTTCAGCTGTGCACATGTAAGATAATCTCATATTAACTTTTCAATAATATCAGGAAAAAAAATGTATGCTATCTGGTGCGAAATTGTATCCAGTCAGTTACATAAGATGAAATCCCTTATCAGTTACACATTAGAAAATCTAGATACACATTAGAAAATCTAGAAACTTAGGCTTTGGTCATCAAAGTTTCCTTCCATACACCAGAGGTTATCATGCATGCAAGGCCAGCGAAAATCCCTGTTGCTCACTGCCCAATAGCTATGACAGCAATGAAGTCAATCCTTAGTGTTGTCTGTCTAACATGCTTCTTCAAGCAATTCGGCAACTTAGGCCACAGTGGCTTCAGAAAATCTTCTTGTTGCAGTTTCTATTGATTCTGAGCTGCAGACAAGATATAGTCTTTTGGAGAGAGAACAGTTCCATGATGTACCTTCTCCCTCTCACAGGGGGGTGAGCAATCACAGGCTGATTTTAAAGTTTCTCATTTGATGTCTTTCTTTTTTCTTTCTAACTCTCATGTTGAAACTTTTGTTTTCTGCACATGGTGATGCCACAAGCATCCAACCAATGTTCATGTGCATCTAACCTGATTAATTAGCACTTTTTTTTTCCTGAAAATCCAACAACAAAGAAAAAGTTTTTGTAATTTTGATTTTGAGTGTGTTAGTAGCAAAGACAGGTCGCTGGCATTGTCCAATTGCTTTCTAGAATCTCTACCGTTGGCAATTATTAATCTTTGGATTTCAGTGACCATCTTATATTTGTAAATGCAGGGTTCTAGTTCAGTTCTGGTGTAGCTACAGCACAGTGCCCTTGAATGTCATTATTACACAGGTTTGTGCAATTTCTTTTCAATGTTGGATATGTCAAGAAATCTTTTCACATTCCATTCAGAAGAGGGTTCATTGAACCTTTTCACCATTCAGATGGGATCACGGTTTAAGAAGGCATTGGTTGCTGAGAGTGTTAGAGATTCTCTGCACAGCTGGTGCAAGAGGGTGAAGGAGAGGTCTAAACGCGACTCGGCAGCACTCTCAGTTGCTACAAGATCAGTGTGTTCACTAGACACAACGATCGACGAGCAGGATGAAATCACAGTGGCATCCGGGACTCTATCGCGGTCCTCTTCCCTAGGTTCTTTGAATGAGGTAACTGTAGCCCCACCTCATGAACAAGAAGAGGCAGAAGAAGATGCTGAGACCTCAGATCCACACCAGGATCATCACCAACTTTCACTGAGGATAGAAGAGTACTTGAATGATACTGCATTGCAGCCTCCACCGATTATCGATGAAGAGGGTGATGATTTGGGCGATGAAGAGGGATCAAGAGCAGAGACTCTTATAGAATTATTTCAAAGGACTTGATTATTTTTAAGACAGCTTTGTTCATGGAAGCTTCATCGTCCAAAATTATGTTACCACTCGTCTATGAGCCTGACAAACGTTTCCTTGAACTGCCAAAACATGTTTTTATGTAGTCACTAACTGGTTTTTTTCTCCCACGCGAGATGCAATTTTTTGTGCGTGTGTTTTTTTTTCTTTTTTTGTACGAAAACATATTTTTTATTATTAGTAGTATTGTTTTTTAAATAAAAGTTAAAGGTAATCAAAATAAATGTTCGTGGGGTTCTTTTTATTTTGTATCACTTTAATTAAAACTTCCTTTCTTTATTTTGATAAAAACATGTTTTTCTTTATAACAAAATATTGTTTTTTTAATAAAAACCTATAGATTCTTAACCAAATTTCATTCAAAAAATATAAACATTCATGAGAAAAAAATAGTTAATTTGAAAACATTATGTACATAATCTATAATAAAAATAAAGAAATAGTTATTTTATTTTTATTAAATATCCATGAGCATATTGTTTTTAAATTTCTTTTTATATTAGGTTCATACACAATTAACAATTCACTAAGTAATTGTTAATATTACTATTAAAAAATATAGATTTATTTGAAAACTAAGTTAAATAGGATAATAATTTAAATATTATTTTATTTATAGTAAATTTTATTCAATTTTTTTTAAAATAAATTAAAAAAATTGATGGGTAATCTATAAATAAATAATAAAAAAAAAAGATACCTAGGCATAGGAGGATGGCCAACATGCCTTTTCTAACAGGCATCCGCTTGCTTGGCTTGCTTTTTTTCTTTTTCTTTCTTTAAGGAGTGTAAAATATATTATTCACCCTATTTTTTATATATATAATAAAATGAATAATGTGTTGTTTTCTATTTTAAATTCTTATCATTTTTTCCCAAAATCAAGTTTCAAGATTTTTTTTAGCCTTGAAATCTACCTTTTCAATTTATTTTTATTTATAAACATCTTAAAAATATCTTAAAGACCTTATTAAACTCATTTTTAATTTAAAATACCTTTCAATCAATCTAAAAACTCATTAGATTCAATTAAAAAAAATCTTCTTAAATTTCAGTCTAGTTTTTAAAATTAAATAAATAAAAAAACTCCAAAACACCTCGGCAAAACTTTTATATATAAAATAAATTTATTAACACAAAGATTAGTTTTTTCCAAGCCAAAATTTACCTGACCAATCTCTTTCTATCTCTTTTTTTGATAATTTCCAATCCCTTTCAACCTTTTTTTTTTTTGGATAATTTTATCTCTCACCTCTCGATACATATAGACTGAAATATAAAAAAAATCTTAGGATAAAAACATAAACTCTTAAAACTTTAGGACCAAATATGAGTAAATTGAAACTTCAAAGACTAGATTGAGAATTTCCATGCCTTTTGAGCAATTGACTCTCTTTTTTTTTTATCTATTTTTATCTCTAATCTTTCAAAAAAAAAAATTAACTACAATCTTAAATTTAATTTTATAAAATCGATATTTAATTCGTAATAATCTTCCTCCACACTTGTAGTTGCAACTGCAATTCTCTCGGTACAGGGCTCTTGCCTTCCCTTACTTTTATCTGTGGCATAGAGAAGATCTTAGCCCAACTAAGCTAAAAGGCACCTGGTTGCAAGTGAAGGCCACCAAGGCTGTGTTCGAAACTGTGTTTTTAAGCTAAAAATGTTTCAGATTAAGCATCCAAAACAAATCCATTTTTACAGAAACACTTGCAAAAGTACACATGCGTGTGTGTGTGAGAGAGAGATCCATGGCGGTTGAGGAAACATTCCCATACACTACAGATTTATTAAGTAAACGCAGTTTCATTTGAGACTACACAAATGAAGGAAGAAAAACTTGGGACAAGTTAAATTACATGCTCAGTAACAGTAGAAATAACAATCATAAAATCCCCCCCCTGCCGGAACACCACCGACGACACAAACAGAAAGAGATCTTATTTAACCGCTAAACTCTTCCTCTTTGTGTGTCTCGATGACAACATCAGACGTAGGATAAGCAACACAGGTGAGAACCCAGCCTTCCTCTATCTGGTCATCATCAAGGAAGCTAGCATCAGACTGATCCACAGTTCCCTTCACAATCTTGCCAAGACATGAAGAGCATGAGCCAGCCCTGCATGAGTAGGGGAGGTCAATCTCTTCTGCCTCCTCAGCATGGTCAAGGATGTAGATGTCATCGGGGCATTTAAACTCCTTCTCACCGTCAGGAGTGATGAGCTTCACCGTGTGTGCTGCCATTGCTTTAACACGTCCTCCTCGACTGGCTTTCAAGCCAAGAAGAGCCTCCCCCACGTTGGGAAGAGCCCGTAGGCTTGTCACTGGCACCCGGCGAGTAAACGATGTGCTGACCATGGCGCTGGAGAGGGCTGCTGTGGTGGCCATTCTCTCTCTCTCTCTGTCTCTCTGAGTGTGGGAGGCTGGAGTAAGGCTACTGCTATTGTTAGAATGATAAATGGTAGGTTTGTGGAAATGGTGTGGTTAAGAATAGGAGAAGTCAAGTGGCATACAATCCTATCTGCCAAATGGCAACCTTTGGTGGCTGGCGTTATCTTTCTATTATCACCACACACACACACACACACACACACACGCTCTCACACAGATGTTCACCCTTCTTCACCAATACTGTGGCTGGCACAATCCCATGGCAGTTTTTGGCATCTTTTGACTTCTTTTGCTATCTTTTTATTTTTTATTTGATGTTAAAAGTATTTTGTAATAGGATTACTTGCAAATAAATACCAACTCCTCTAAAAAAAAAAATTATAATTATTAATTATAATAAACTCTAAGTCGCTTTTGGGACCAACATTATAGGCTAAAATTCTGCCAATTTTTTTTATCCTCGAGTTTTTTTAACCTATTACATCATTTTAGGACAGATTAAAAACCAATTACTTTAAATTTATTAAGCATTGACAAGATTAAAAGAAAAGGATTGGAGGTTGAAAGAAAGGGAATGAAGTGAGAAAACAAAGGAAATCGGTGGTGGTTTCAAAAATAGAAGTTCTCTTTGGTTCTCGCATTTTCCAAATCTTAAAATCTTGGTCCCTTGATTTTTCAAAAGATCAGTTTTATTTTTCTTATTTTTTTGCCTTTCAAAATGGATTTGGTGAGCTTGCTTGGCTTGTTAATCTCACGTCTAATATCTTTTTTTTTTAATTATTAATGTTTTAATATGTATTTTTTTAAAATATTTTGTTTATATTTAAATTAATACATATTCTCCCTGATATTTTAAAAATTTTATTTAGGTTTTTTTTAGTATCACTTGTGTAGATCATTCATGCTAGACTTGTGTGCTTAAACTTTGTTTTTATTGGTGTTTTTACATGTTTTTATAATGTTTTTTTTAACTAAAATATAATTAATTTTTTACTTAGTTTATGAATATATTCTAGAAAAAAAATTGATCCTGGGAGGGATTCTTTATGTCCAACCTTACTTACTTAACTTTTTTTCTCTTTAATTTTATTAAATCATTTTTATGTATTTTTTAATTGTTGTTTAATCAAATATAATTGAGTCTATAATATGTGTTTCAAGATTATATGCTTACATTCATATATATATATATATATATATATATCTCAAGAAGTTTTTAATTTATTCTTTGGTTAAATATTATTTGGTTTTTAATTGGTTTTCACATAAAATTATGATATTTTGTTTTTTAAAATGTACAACCTTACATAATAGTTTTTTCTTTTAATTTTATTTAATTAATTTTATGTGCAATTAATTTTACGTGTCTATTCTATAATTATTTAATTAAATAAAAAATTAATTTTAATAAATAAAATAATTAAACACAACTAGTTAAATTACCTATATAATCACAACTGATTATATTACCTGATATTATTTATCACTTAATTTTTTTAGTTTCAGGTGTCATTAATGATTTTTTTTTTCACTTATTAACACTAATAATTCTCAATTTAATTAATTAAATACATACACAAACTTTTTAATTTATATTTAAGATTTTTATTTTGTTAAAAAACATATTAGAAAAGCCTGCAAATTTAATTTTTCTGCTGGAAAACTTTTTTTATATGATGATCACAGGTCAAATAGCTAGTAAATTTTGTAAATATTGATTTCAAAATACACCTCAGACAACCAATAAGGAAAAAGCACTGTAACGTCCCTCAGAAATGAATGGTTGGGAAATTTTGAATCCTTTAGCAGCTCGTCGTTCCTTTTTTTCCCGTCGCCGTACTACAGACAGCGAGCTTCAGCCCAGCCACGTATCATGCTACGAACACCACATAAATGGATGTGAACACCATTGGTCTAATCATCTTGGACCCTTTCCAGACCCTAATGCTCCTCAGATCACAAAATTCATGGCCTACGGGACTAAACCACACCACATGTTTTCCAGGGCCAGACAAAATTGAATTCGCTTGGCTATTAGAGTTCGTTTAAGAATATAATTATGATTATTTTAAAAAAATTATTTTTAACATTAATGTATTAAAATATTAAAAAATATATTAACTTTAAAAAAATTTAATTTTTTAAAAACCGTTTCTACCAAACACACCCTTAATGCCCAGGGATTTAGCAGAGTTCAAAGCAAGTAGAGATAATAACAAAACACAAGGTGAATCTGAAAGTGCAGATACTGCTTTAAAAAATGTATGGCTTAGGAATCAACAAAACCGGCCTTGTCAGGATTTTGTTTCTCATGAACAGGTCGAACACGAAGTTACAAGAATGTTCAATGTCAAATTACCTGGCAGAAACAGCAAAAATAGCAGAGTTTTGAAGCAGTGCAAGATGCATTCCTGAACCTAAACATGACCGTTCTTCCCAGGATCAGTGAACAGTAAGAACAAGTTCAACAAAAAAACGAAAGGATAATAGGCACCCGTCCTTGGTGTTGAGCACCTACTTCCATAGCAAAACGTAGAGCAAAATGACAGGCGTTTGATATATTTTTCTAGCTTCACAGATTACAAAACAATCTCTCAATTCTAAATTACGACTATCACTTACAGCAGGGGAAGAAAACCAAAAAATATCTCAGGGCTTCCCTTTGTCCAGAGAAAGAATAAATTTATACCCCATCCCAAAACCCTGTTCCATCATCTGTTGCGTTGTTAAGTCCCCCATACATGAACGGAGGCTTCATCTAAGAAATTATTGTCTCAACAATAAGAACATGCTCTGATGAAGCACAATCAGGTCTAAATTTCTTTGGTGATGCCCTAGTCGCATTTAATGTTCTTATAGATCCTCCTCACAAACAAATTGGAGCCTAGATAACCAACAGCTCCTGCACATGCAAATAAAAAAAGGGCATATCAATCATTAAGAGAGAACAAAAAAAGGGCACGATTAGGGCATCCTTGCTCCCTGGTCAATTAAGTCTCAAATTGCATCAATCACTACCCAAATTGGTAGTATTTGCTCTCTACTAGCAATCTCGGTGGGGCTCGTCACAAATTACTATAGGACAAAACTAACAGGTATAATCTGTTTCCCATCAGAAACAAGAGGGGAAATTTTAGTGAGAAAAGACAATAGAATAAGTCAGCACTAATGCAACAGTGACAGCAGTATTATGCATTATAAACAACAAAAATATCATACTCACCACAGAGAATTCCCAATCCAAGACAGAACATCAAAGTGTATCCAAAATAGAAGCTTGTCTGGAAGAAGCCCGACATCTTAGTCTTCACATAGTAGTAATATATTGAGTACAAGTACACATAAACAGCTGTTGAGGCAGCAGAGAAGAATGAAGTCCATTGCCAGTGATAGTTCTCAGCATTAAGCAAGAAATATGTCCCCACTATTGTTACACAAACTGTTACAATAATGAGAATCAGGAAAACAAGCAGCATAAAGCCGTATACATAGTAGACCTGTCAACCAGTAACAGCAGCAAGGTTAGTACAGCGTCAAGCAGATACATTGCTTAATCTGTATTATGCATTTGCTTTCCAGTTCTCATCCATAAACAAAAGACATACGAGTGATCAGAAACATTTTAATGTAAATAAAAAAATAAAAATAAAAACTAAGATAGGGTACCCAAGAAAACAGTCACTCAAGTACAAATTGGATTTGAGCACAGAATGGTTAGTATATATTATATTTGCAACATGCTTTTTCCAAGCAGGAAAAAAATTATGTTGAAGTTCTTCATTCGTTTTAAAAGATTTGGCCAGACATCGATAAGCATGTCCATGCCCTTATGAAATAGAACTCCAAATAGGTTATTAAGCAACAAGGTTTTCATAGATAATTAAACTCGCTTGAAGTCTGCCAATGTAACAAACTACCGTCATACACATTTGATGAAAGTTTTAACCTTAAACTTATACACAATATTTGCTCCACACAAAAACACAGTGAAAATCAAATCAAGAAACAATCATTATACAAGAGATCGATATAATTTTGTTTGTTCCAATAAAAAATAAAACAGATATGTTCACCTTGTAATTCCAGAAGGATGTGAAGACAAAGTACATCTCAATGAATATGCTGCCAAAGGGCAAAAGTCCTCCCATCATCGAGACCACAGATGGTGTGAGGTACCATTTCTTCTCAGGAATTGGACGGGGAATGGTTTTCACACGACATGGATTGTTTGGAGCACCACTCCAATTTCTTCCAACAACAGTGCCAAGAAGGGCCAGAGGGAAGGAGATGAAAGCCCATATTACAAAAACAACCACCATGGTGCCAAAGGGAATTGCAGCTAAAGATCCATAGAATATAGCAATTGTGTTCAGGATGAACCCAATGCCAAAGCACATAAATGGAAATAGACAGGCAGTGAGAATCATCGACTTGATCCAACTTTTACCTGGCAGCCAAAATAGAGCCATAAGCAAATGATAAAGGATGACAACGAGAACAGAAAATCAGCTGACTAATGGACAAAGATGCATACCCCCATGGCGAGAATACATCCCCCCACTTACATAACCAGCAATAAATGATGTGAGAGCATAACATACAATGAAAGTCGTGACAATTGCTCCTCTCCTGCAACACATAAATACCATCAAACATTACCTCACAAGCAATGACCGAAAGGGAAGAACAAAGATTACAGCAAGAATACCCCAAACTTTTTTGCCAGTTAAAGTTTACATCACTTGGTTTCAAGACATACAGTATCCAACAAAAGACCAATTTTAAGAGGATGACGTTGACTACATCCTCATGTCAATAGACAAAGATTAAATCAACATTCTAATTAAAACCATTTAAATAATGTTTGCCATCTCCTGTCCCTTCTCTTCACTTCTACAGCATTTTCAGCAGCCAAGCAAATCCGAACGGATTCAACACAACCATCAGTATGTGATACGGTGATTCAAAGACGCAAGCATTCATAACAAAACCAATATACATGATTCATTATCAAAGAAGAATGAAGTTGATTTTGAAAGGCTAAAAAAGATGAGAACTCCACACCTCTCAATTTCAGCAACGGATATACCACAATGAAAGATGAGGATGCACAGTAAAACTAAATTTATTGTTAAATGACAAAATCCCCAACACAGCATTAATTCCAGCAAATAAACAAGCATAGCCTGAAATGACATTAACCAAATGAATGTCATTTTATGTCTATCTGTAAATGTATACCGAACCTAATCCAAGCGTGCAACCAAGGTATTCCAAGAATCCAAAGTTGCGACTCATCCAAAATCCTTGCCAGAAAAATCTCAAATGTAAATCCAGTCATTAATTTATTTTATCCCAATTGAAGAGCACCCTTCTCACAGCACCAAATCCCTATTTCCTAACCCACTGGCGCCCTGATGTCTGGAGGCAATGTCAACATGAGGTGGCAGAAATATCAGTTATGACCATGGATCCAATTTTTACAACTTTAATTTTGCAAGCGATCATTGAAAAGAACACAGTCAAAGGCATCCTCCATCTCCAAAATAACCCTCCCCTCAGATCTCCTAAGTCAAGAACATCATAGTTTCAGGATGACACGCCCATTGCAGATTTATGTTTGTTATTGTTCAGTGGCTTGTTCAATGAGAAAAAGATTAAGGCAAATAAGAGGGTTGTTTGAATTAAACAGAAAAAAGATGATTTAACAAGCAAATCAAGATTGGACACTGTAGATGTCCTAAGTAGATGAACCTAGGGCACTTTGATATGGAATAAATAAAGGCACTATTTGATGTCAACACATATTTGACAATCATTTAACATGTAGCTTGCAGGATGACTTATGTACTAATCTTAAATGGAGACCATTTTAAAGAAGATAGTGCAGAGTATAACAAGAAAAGAAGTTCAAGATAACGATCTTCATGGAAATTGCAATCGCCAATATGCACCAGCACTATAATACAGAAAAATGATAGCTGCAATGGATTGTAAGGTCAAATATTAAGTTTACCTGCTGATGATAAATTATAAAACATATAAATATGATAAATTGTATAACATGGGGTAATATCTCAACATACCCGACATACAACGTTCCAACAATTGCCATCAAGATGACAAGAAGCACAAGCATCGCCAGCTGAGCACCTGTTCCAACGACAGCTGAGAGAAGAACCAAACTGCGAGGTGGCCGGAAAACATCCCCATGAACAAGTTTCCAGCCAGTCTCCTCACTAACATCTCTTTCCTGAGAATGTCAGTATAATTAGCACAATTAACAATATATTGCTAAATAAAAAAGAGAGTAATCTGACCAGTCAGAATCTACAAGAATTCTCTATAAAAACATCAAAGATAAAAAATTATTCACAATAAACCCGTTATTTAAACAATAACAAGAATCGGGAGAAGTATACCAAAGACTCCACCAGATCATCATCATCCCGAGCATATTTTGCATAGTCATTTCTAAGAGTCCGCATCAAAATCATTGACACTAAACCGGTGAGAAAGATAACCATCATGAATGAATTGAAGATGGAAAACCAATGGATCTGCACTTTCAAATACATTTATAACTAAATAAGTAAAATTAAACAAATAGACAAATTACACAATTAAACAGCCAATAATCCAACCCACAATCACAAGTTTTTGTAGAACTAATGAAACAATGTAAAACAAGATAGCAAACAATGAGAAGCACAATACTCAACCAATGTTACCTGATGCTCAAAGAAGGGGTAGTCCAAGTAAACATCAAAGCGACGTGCAAAACTGACATTAGTCAAAGACCATTTGACAGAATATGTCATCTCCAACACTGTCCCAGCTTCAAGCGGCTTTGGATTCTCTTGTGTGAGATTGACATGAATAATCTGCAAGCAAAGATGCTTTTAGCACTGATGAGGAAAAAAATAGCAATGCCATTAATAGAAAGTCATATGGAAGTTCAGGAACCACAAACCTGATCTTTATTATATTTGATAGTGATGCTCTTATGCGTGAAAAGGACATGCTTTCCATTATCACTGTTCTTATCAGGACGCAATTCACCCACAAAACCTAAAATATAAATAAGGATATATTCAAGAATAAATTATCTAGTCAAATTGAGAGAAAAGTACAATGTAAGTTCAGTGAATACGTACCCCATAATGGCAGATCATCTGAACTTGCAATCAGAATTCCAAGGATCACAAACCAGAGACAAAAGGACAGAAAAGTAAACAATGAGCATCCCAGTATACAAAGGAAACATAGTTCCAAGATATAATTTAAAAGATCATGTAAACCTCCAAAAAAAAACCCACATGCACACACTCATGCTGCATGATAGAGGGAAACATAGGGAAGGAAGCACAAACAGAGTAGAGGAATCATGACCATTAAATAAACAGAAGCCTTAACAAACTGATATCTAATAAACATATGCACCACAGCACTTTCATCCACACAAACAACACATCTGAAGAATACAGCTCAAAACATACCAATGAAGAATTCGAACCAATAACTGTTCTCAATTGCATCCTTGAATTGTTTGACCTTTGCTTCATCTAGTTCAAGCTGACAAATAACAGCTTTGTCCACATTCTCTATTAAAAACAAAAATAAGAAACGAAAAGGATGTCAAATTAAATGCAAAAACAAACATATGGTCAGATTCCACCAGAAAAGTTAATGAACTAGAAAAGAATTTACGTACTCGCAAACTTTAAGTCAATCTGGCTATCAATAAGCTCATTTCCACCAAGGACCTCGCCAAGGCCACCCCATTTGTGTGTCCCATCATTGCCAGATGGATGGCAAAATGGAAGGCTGTAATAGTTGTATGTCTCTTGTGGATTGTTGTAAGGACCCACTTTGTTTACCCAAAGCTTAACTGCTTCATCTTGTCCAAACTGCAGATGTAATTTTTTTAAAAAAAAACTTGTCATTGGAGAATAAATTAAAAGCATATAAAAAAAAAAAAAAAATTGTCATTGGAGAATAAATTAAAAGCATAGCAAGAGATTGGTTGAAGAACACATTTCATTTAAATAAAACCATCAGGACAATCATAAGAAGATTCAAGCTAGTTAGCTCATACAAAGACAGGAAGCACATCTTACTGTTAAGATATCAAGACAAGAAACATCACTTTACTCTCAAAAATGGAATCTGTCTCCCACTCTAGATAGTTGGTCACTCTTCCTAGTCTGCTCTCGTCATCGAAAATCACGCCATAGTCAAATTTTCCCATTTCTCACAAGCATATGTATATAAAAGAATCAAATTTAAAGCAACTACAAGATGTGAATATCATCACACTAAGTTCCAAGTCCTCTGAACGACAAGATAAATACGAAACACTAAAGCTAACAGTCATTCCGAGAAAATTCAACTTCAATTGCTCCTGATTAAGTTCATCCTATCCATTAAACAAGGTGCATTGAACCAGCAAAGTGAATTTCCGCATCAAATCTTGCCAACCAACAAACAAAACACCTTTCACAACGCAATGTATAAGCCGTCATTTGCAAAATTGAGACTCGGTCAAGAGGTGGTTTTTTAAATAAAAAGAGTGTTCCCTAATGAGAATTAAGCCAACGAATTCCCTATAAAGTAATCCAAAAAGATCCGGTCATAATCAGATCCAACTTTCCAATAATTCATTAATTTTATACAAGAAAACGATGCAAAACCTTGCAGATCTGAGTCAAATTCGTGAACTTAATACATAAAACCTAAAGAGCGAATCGCTATTGGTGAGTGCACCCGAGTCAGAACTAAACAAATAGGGTTTGAGATATCAAAATTTCAGTTTACCCTGTGATCTGCGTCGAAGGCGAGAGCGGGAGAGAGGAGGAGGGAAATGAAGGCGACGAGAGGAAGAGATCGAATGGCGGAGGACATGGCGATCGCCGGTGACGGTAGGATCTGACGGTCAAGATTCGCTCAATCAAATCGAACCAAATCTCTCTCTCTTTTTATTTCAAAAATCTTTTTTCTCAAGGACGGATGAATTCTCTCGGGCTGCTCTGATTTTTCCCGTTATAGAAAGAGAGACAGTGTTGTATTGTAATGCAAGGAGGGTTCTCAGATTTGCGAGTTCTTAATTCTCAAGGGGTGTTTTTTTTTTTTTTTTAATAGTTATAAAAGTTGACCGGCTGACGGGTAATGATCAGCCGTGATTAATAACGGACTCAGATTTTATTTTGATTTAGTTTTTTATTAAGATTTTGTTCGAGATATCATTTTAATTGGGGTTTTTAAAATTTTTGTTTTGAAATATTTTTTTATATTTTAATATTATTTTTATTTTTTTTGTTTTGAAATAATTTTTTTATGTTTTTATATTATTTTACACTTTTAAAATCTAATGTGACTAAACTTAAATGTTTGACATATCAAATTTGATGACCTACAACTTTAAATAAAAAATACTTTAAAAAATAACTGTTAATATTATTTCAAACACTTTTAAAATCTAATGTGACTAAACTTAAATGTTTGACATATCAAATTTGATGACCTATTGATATAGAATTTAACCTGTTGTAAGTTTCAAATTGAACTTATATTGTAGGAGAGTTGACTTAGTAAAACCTAAACATTTTGATATAGAATTTAATTTAAGCCGTTGTAAGTTTCAAATTGAAGTTATATCACAGGAGAGTTGACTTAGTAAAACCTAAACATTATAAATGAACTTATCACCTGATTGTTCCAATTAAATATTGATTTAATTTTTTTAAATTAAAATAATTTTTTCTTAGTAAAACCTAAACATTATAAATGAACTTATCACCTTATTATTCCATCTTATTATTCCAATTAGTTATTTATTTAATTTTTTTAAAATTAAAATAATTTTTTAAGATTTAAAAAAAAAATCCTTGAAATAATATTTTTTTGAATTGACTCAAATTAACCTACCTTAACTGGTGACTCAAGTCTTAAATCAAGTCACGAGTCTAATTCAATTTGATAACTTTGATTAAAACAAAATCACATCAAAACGATTTAAAAATACTAAAAAAATAAAGTCTTAAATCAAGTCACGAGTCTAATTCAATTTGATAACTTTGATTAAAACACATAAAAAGTCATTAAGTTGATCCACTAACTTATAACTATAGTTTAATTATTATTTTTTTAGCAAGAATGACGACCCATATAGACTCTATAAAGATCTCATCCGAGGAAGTTGAATTGTTATCGCGTTTGAATAAAAAAGTTAAATTGGATTCAAGAAAACAACTTATGATGGAGGAAATAAGTTCAAATTTGTCGAAGAAGTCAAAAATAACCAATATGGTTTAAGTTCCAAGGATCCAAGATGGTTGAAGATTGTTGGGAGAAGACTATATTTTGAAAGATGATGAAAGGATTTTGGTGAGGATAAATGTGCACTTATTAAATTGTTCGTTGAAGATAAACAAAGAATCAGGAACCTTGATGTCGAATAATAATCATCAAGATTATAAGAAGAAATGTTGGTTATACATAGTTAATGAAAATGGTCTATATTTTATGAAAGATTAAAGGTGATCTAGGATTGGTGGATTTTGGAAACAATTTCTTTCTTGCTAAGCTCTCCATTCCTAAGGATCGTGATTACATTTTTTTTAGGTTTATGGATGATGGCAGACCACTATCTCATAGTAAGGCAATACCATCCAATTTTTAATCATTACAAAGCAACAATTGAAAAGGTCATTACATGGGTAAGGTTGTCTGAAATATTACAATAATATGATCTTATAGAGACATATTAGATATGATAACCTTTTTTGGTTCTCATGGAAATCATGCTAGAATTTATATGGAAATGGACCTTATAAAGCCTTTATTGTTGAAGTTCAAATTAAGAATGGGGTTTAGTTATGTAATAAATGAAGGCCTTTATCTAATATGTTTTAATAATGGTTAGTATAATCATAAGAAAGAATCATGTCTTTTTATACAGCATCATGTTGAAGTGTATATGAAGTAAATGGTATGAGTAAAAACAATATATTAGAGACAACTAACATAACGATCAGACCGAAGGTGGCAGGAACATATAGATAATGAATACGAGGAAAAAAATTAAATAAAAAAACTATAATCATGGAGTTAAGGAAGCCATTTGATTCTAGTAAGAGATCTCATATAGATACTATAATAGTTAAGTCTAAGAAAAAGATTAAAAAAACTAATTTACTAGAGGGTTATTGGCTCAACGTGTTACAAGGATTGAACATGAAAATTGAAGTAATTAAGGTGGAATCGACTTCATGGGGCAGTAAATAAAGATAATGATATTTCTAAAGGCAATTTTGGTAGGAAATGATAACATTAAAAAAATACGCCAAGACAATAAATTGGTTGGTAAAAAGGACTTTATTCATGGACCTCAAGTCCTTAGCCACATAAAACTAAAATGGCCAAGATCAATTATTCTTATTTGGTTTTAATACAGGAGATTCCTTTTATCCTAAAAATTCATAAACCAGAGGTTTTTCATTAGTTTTGTCTATTGGTCTATGTGATGTTGATTTAAGATTCTAACTAAGCTCTTAATGAATCACCTTAAAATCTGTATGCCAAAGTTAGTCACTAAATATCATAGCAACTTTGTCATAGGCTGATGATCAATTAGGGTGAGATTTCATTAGAGACACACTAATGGATGCAGGTTTTCCTCATCAGTTTATAAAACTTGTTATGCATTATATTAAGACTACAACATATTGTTCTTTTAAATGATAGCCTTTTGTTTAGTTTCACACCTATGAATAGTGTTTGACAAGGTAATCCTCTCTCCCTAATATTTTTGTTTTATGTCTGGAAATGTTATCCTAGCTTATTTTTAAGGTGTTTAAGATAGGTTTATGGATTGTTTTTAATGTTAACAAGAAAGTATCTCATCCATTTTTGCGGATGATATGTTTCTCTTTGAAATAAGTAGTGCACTATTTGAATTTGTCATATGATGTTTTGGGACAAAATGTAAGTGTTGGTAAAACTAAAATGTTTTTCTCTAAGAATATGTCACTCACACTAGCAAAATCAATCAGTTATAATAATGGTTTTGCCATTACTGAAGATCTTAAGAAGTACTTGATGTTCCTTTCTTGCACTGCCAGACTAATAAGCAAACCTATAATTACATTATTGAGAATATGTATAAGAAGTTGTTTTGTTAGAAATCCAAGAATTTATCTTTAGTGGGGATAATTACATTATGCAAATCAATCCTCGCAATGGTCCCTTTATATCATGTGTAGTCCCTGCTTATTTCAAAATCCATATGTTATAAGATTAAGAGAAATGTTATGGATTTATATGAAGAGAGAACTTCACAAAGATAGAGTTCACTTTATCAATTGTCTAAGCTAGATAGAGGTTACAAAGCCTTCATTATGAGATTAGAATGGGGGTATTATATATGATAGCACTAGTATTTAGGCGAGTGTCTTATAAGGAAAACATATCAAGTCATAGGATCACATCCCTCAGGTTTAGGCTAAAAGTAAAGACTCCATATTATAAAAAGCAATATGTAAAGTTTAACCTCAAGTTCTTAATGATATGGGTTAGTCTATTAGGAGGGGAACACATATTTAGTTTTGGAAGGCTAGTTAGTTGGAAAGGTTTAAGCCATTAATACACCACCCATGTAAAAGATACCAGAAGTGATATTAAACGTGACTGTTGTAGAGATGGTGTCTAATAATAATACTATGGAAAAAGGAAGTCTATGCTTATTTACTTCTCATGCAGGTGGTATAATGGTTATGACAAACTACCTTTCTCTTTTAGTACGATGAAGGGTGATTCAGTCTTCTAGCATAACTGTTCTAATGGTATGTTTTCTATTAGGTTTGCTTGTAATATCCAGGTAGGGATATTGAGTCCACAATGTTATATAAATCTTATATAGAAATTAATTTAGAAATGGAATAAACCAAAGAAAATCAATGCATTTATATGGATTGTCTCTTATAAAAGTATGTTGATGAATATATTAAATATTGGCTAAAGAACTTTATTGTCATAATTGTCTATAAAAAATAAAGTTTGATATTCATGTTTTAAGAAATTACCCCATTGTTTATAAGGTATGGAAGGCTCTTATCAAGCATGATGATATATTGAGTTTTTTAGTGCAGATTTAATCTCATAGTTAATAAATAACCTTTCATTTGGAGTTGTGGTCTAATATATAGAGAAGTGGACAAACTTAAAAATTCTTAACAAGGAGCCCATGCTAAACTCCAATCCTTAAAATGCAATAAAGTATCTTATTGTAGACATTAAACCCGATAACAAAGTCAATGCCAATTATTGAAACAATAATAGACAAGTTTGTATGGTTGATGAAAATATACCCCCTAGAGCGAGTAAAATTAATGTTCAGTAATTTAGGTTAATGTTTGATTTTGCAAAATTACATTCAATTTTATTGACCTAGAATAATTAAAACTTTTGAGACTCAATTTAAAACTTAAACAAATATTTAGTCCCTATTTTTGGCTAACATCAAAAACAAAATTAGATAGGCAAGGGAACTATTTAGCCATTTTTTATCACTACACTATTTTTATTCAATTTGATTGTTTCACACTAAGGTTATTTAGGATTGAACTCAATAGTTTGTTTCAATTGCTTATTTACAGTGATCTTGTGACATCAATAAAAAAAATCTAATGCTCGATTGATATTTGGTTTGATGAGATAAAATTAAATGTTATTAGTTTAAAATAATTAAAGATTTGGTCCAAATTTAAAACTGAAACAAATGTGTATCACCATTTTTGTGAGGTCGCATAGTAAAGTGTCATACATAGCGCATGTGGCATGGCGGGATACTAAAAAGTCGTCATCTAGTTGCTTGATTCAGTGTCACTAAAAGACCTGGGTGGACTTGTTGTGATAAAAAAAGGTATTAACATCCTGCATTGTGTAGACTGGATATGGTTTAAAAGTGTTGATGAATTCCTAACCAGTTGTTCGATCATGACTCAAAACAAAGATTTACGCTCATAAATAAATTTGACATTTTGAATTTATAATGGGTTCGTGTACCTAGGTAAATTCTTATAAAAAAATAATGCAGGAGTTCTTATAGGATTCACCTATCCTGAGACACAAAAGTGTTTTTCACAACTTATAAATTATAGTGAAAAACATTTTTAATTAAAATTGGTCAATATCTAAAATAATTTTGAAAATTTTATAGTCAACTCTTGATACTTAAATATTAACCTATTTATAGGTCTCATCAAAATATTGACCTTTAATTTTTAGGAATTTAAATTTTTAGGGTTATTGAAATATTAGTCAAATCCTTAAGAAATTTTACAAACTTATTGTAAATTCTAAAATGCAAAAAAAAAATATTTTTTTTCTAAAAAAATGCTAAAAATATTTTTTCTCTCTTTTTTAAAATGCAATTTTTGTAAGGATTGGGTCATATGTAATGAGTAAAAAAAGTTAGTTTTTTACCTAGACCCTAAACTTTTGATTCAACCATAAACCAAACCAAAGTCTATTGTTTTGACCTAAAAAACAAACCACAACCTCAACCAGAATCTAAAACAAATCAAACTAAGAAAAAACTCAAAAAATATTTATCAAACAAATCAAAACCAATAAAAACAAAGGACATGAATAACACTAAAAAACATTTAATATGAACCCAACAACGAAGATTTCAAATCAGATTAAATATAGACAAACCAATGACACAAACATGTTGGAAATCATGAAAGGATAAATAATCTAGCATTTATACACTTTGATTATTATTTAAAAGCTATGATTTTGTCGAAATAGGTTTCAGTTCAAAACCAAAATTCTAAGATAAAAATCTACTAAAAACATGTTATTAATATAAATATACTCTAGATTATTAACTAGTCAAGTTGCTTGAAGATTTTGGTGCAAAGAATTTAACTAAAATTGGTCTCAATTATAAGGTTAATCCAATATTCTTCTTAAGAACAAGAAGAACATTGTCCAGCAAACCCATAAATGAAGATCAAGCTATCAAACCTGAAAAATAACCTTTTATACCTCTAAAACATGCTTTCTTAGTTTCAATAAACCACGTTATCATAACGAAGCATAATTGAATCAAAAGAGTCAACAAACAACATCAAATCATTAAAATCATGTAAGAGATACCAAATCCAAAAACTATCAACTCAAAACAGACTACATGTTCATGCAATATAGATTTAAAATTAGTTTTCTAAACTTATTTTATTCATGAATAGACCTAGCAAATTCAGGATAAACATCATTGCTTGAATATGTATTGTTTAAGTTAAACTAAAACAACACTATTTTATCAATAAAAAACAACTTGAATAAAAGACTTTTACTAAATCTTAAACATCCAAAGGAGTTTCAGAAAACAAAATTAGGCTATTAAAGTAAAAAAAAAAAAGACCACAACACTACTTGCCAAACATTCCAAACTCTATCTCTATGTTTGTAAACATAAATACAGACCAAATAACAATAAAAAACAACTCAAACAGGCCACATAGACTTCACCTTTATAGTAGAAACTAATACATTCAATCTCCTAGAATAGTGATTAGTACTTAGAAGTATATTTTTATTAAGGTTTTATATCATTATTTTGCACTTAAAGTATCATTGAATTTCCTAACTTAAGCATGTTTTATAAAAACAAGTCTGATAATATAAGATAGCTTTAATTTATAGTAAATGTTCATTTTAAATACTGGTATATCTCACAATTCAAAAGATTGATTAATGTGAACTATTGAAAGTGAATGGACAAAAAAAATGTTAAGTTTAGAAAAGAAATGCTGATTCAATTCAAACTATAACACTGTTAAGTCATTGGGTCATGTTTGGAGCTGTAGATTATGGATTTCAATTTGGTTTATATGGCTAGAAAGTTAAGATATAGGCCTAAAATATTCATAAGAGTCTAAGAGTTAATTCTACTGTTTAAAAGTCCAAATCTTAGCATCAAAAGAGAAGTTAGAATATGCCATACAACCCAAAAACTATTTAATGTCCAGCCCATATCTCAAGTTCTAGAAGTCCAAATGCACCGATTTTTTTTTATTGGAAAGCTGAGATAATTTTCTAGAACTTTCATGAAGACTATCTATTAAAATTCTGATATTAGTAATAACTTTTTTGACAAACAAGAAGATAAGGATTGTCACAAAGTCAAGAGGTGGTCACCCACTCAACAATTAGTTATTAAATCAATAATTTCAAATTTTATCCTATAAACAAAGACATTTGTCATGCATTTAGAAATTTTAGTTTTCAGATCAAGATCATTTCCTTACTTGCTTTCTTTCTTTATAATTTTAATATTCTAGTTTTATTTCATGTTATAATTTCATTAATATCTTATTTATACCTTTCATTTCCTTTACTATACTTATATAATTATGTTCTCATCTTTTTTATTTATGTTTCTCTTCTTTATTATGTTTAGCTAAGTTTATTGTGTTAAGGTGAAAAGGTTTCACTAATGGTGTTATGATAAGTATAATATAAACTCAATATGAACTTCAATGTTTTATCTTAAACAACATGTTATTAACATGTCTTATCATTTTTATTTTATTAATTCTTGATACCTTACTTGTTAAATAGTTAATCTAGATTTGTGTTGTATAACACTTGATATAACAAATGCTTAACACTTTCATAACTAATTGTATGGTATAACCTACACTTATGCTATGAAAGAAACTTGATTTGGTGTTAACACAAGTTAGCATCATGAATTCATGATAATATTTAAAAGTTTGGTGTTACTTAAATAAGATAATTAATATGATTATGTTAACAATTTATAATGAGGTATTAATGATAAATCATCCAATTGGAATCTCATTTGTGTGTGGTTTTGAATTGAATAATAAAAAGAGTTTATATTACATTTATTTTTAATAGCATTAGTGGCCTCTAACCTTGATATTTGTTTTTATCAATGTTCAATCCTCACATTAATCTTACATTTTAAAGTCTTCTTTAACTTATTATTATTATTTATAATTTATATAGTTAACCTCCCT
>NW_011499876.1:281703-293924 GCF_000495115.2 Populus euphratica | reverse complement strand
AAAAATATTAATCTTACTTCTACAAACTTGTTGCCCTTTCAAGCCTTAAGAAATCCATATGCGAAGCTCTCAAACCTTTACACTTAGTTCTTTTATTAATGTTTTCTCATATTTTTCCCTTCCTTTTGTTTTGATTTTCCTTTCATTTACTAATATATATAATTTTTTATTTATTTTGTTGAATGCATGTATAAAATTTTTAGTTTATAGTTAAAAAACATTTTGAAGGTAAAAAAAATGTTAACAATCGCCTTCACCTTTTTTTATGTTGAGAGAAAAAATGCTCCATCTTGTAGTGTAGCGCGAGGAATCAAAATGGTAATATAATGAAATGATATCATCTTTATTTTTTCCTTACTATATCTAAAGCGGAACCATGTAAATTAAATTCAGAATGTTCAATAAATTCTTTTGTTTAGAATTCTTTTGAGGTTATTGATTTGAATTTCAAATTGAGTTATTAAATCTAAATAAATATTTTTATAAGTTTCAAAGTTTAATTACAGGTTTAAAGAAAAGATATTCTTTTAGTGAGAAAAATAAAAACTTACTTATTTATAAACAATCAAAATTCAATCACACCACAACACTAAGGATCAAAACTAGTTTAAAATAAAATGCAACTTTATTTCTTACTTAAATAATTTAGAATGTGTTTGGTAAAGTGATACATGATGCTTTTTTAAAACTATTTTTTCAATTGAAAATGCATTAAAAATGATATTTTTAAATTTATTTATTTATTTTGAACAGCATATCAAGGTCATCAAAAAATATATAAAAACATCAATTTAATGTCTTTTTATGCAAAAATACACTTTGAAAATCCCTTTTAAAAATAGAAGTTATCGCAATATGCTATACTAAATGGTCAAATACTACTACACGTTTGAATTATACATATTTTTATTTTTTTAATGCATAAGTATACAAAATAAGATTTATTTTTACAAGGTTTATGAAAAATGATAAAGTTGTTCATATAGAAAAATAATAATAAATATGCATAAATTTAATAGTTAAAATTGTTTGCCTTATCCTAATGGCCTTGTTCTTGATTTTTTAAAGGATCTGCTTGAGAGTGTGACAAAAATTATTTTTCAAAGTGCTTTTTGCTTAAAAAATATCAAAAAAATATTAAAAAAATAATTTTGATATCATCACAGCAAAACGATTTAAAAATACTAAAAAAATAATTTGAAGTAAAAAAAAATTCTAAAACATGATTAGATCGCAATGCCAAACAAGATGAAAATCCCCCCCTCCCTTTTATCTCCTCTCTTTAGTGGTGGTATGTCGTATACAAGATTTTTTCCATGGTCAGTAGTTTTTTTTAGGTTTTTTGTTTTCCCTTTTATGTGTCTTATGGAGGATTATATCTAATCAATAAAAGGTATAATAAATTTGTATTTTCATGATCAAGATTTTTGTTTGGATAAGTGGTGAATCTAGTATTCTCATGATCCAAATTATGGATACATTCATTCTGTAAAGTATCTTTGATTCTTTTATATACTTTTTAATGTTAATGTATTTTAATTTTATTCTTGATTAATAAGATTCTAACCTACTGTGTATCTTTTGACAAAAGACATTTTTCATTCTACCTATCATTTTAGCATGTATTAGTTTATCAACCGGCTTGGATAAAAAAAAATTGAATGTGAAAAAATAATATTTAGATCATTGAAAACTTTTAAATATTGTCATGAAACTCAATATAACAATTTAAACTTGAAAAATCTCAATCCGACTAATTAGATAACCTTGGTTTTAAATTAAATCATGTGGGAGTTGCTCTATGTGACCTTATTCATTGAATAGGTTTAAAGAAAAAAATCAACCCAATAATAAAAGATAAAATTAAATAAAAACTTTATATTAAATTATGAAATTGAAAAGAAAAATAAAAGATCACAATAAAAAGAAAACCTAAGGGAATTAAATACCCCATATTAAATGTTGGGATTAAATATAAAAATAAAAATAAATTTACCAGTAGTTGAATACTAAATGATAAGATTAAATAAAAAAATCATATTAAATAATGAAATTAAAAAAAAAGATAAAAATAAAGGGCCAAAAACCCAAAGAAAAAAAACTCATAATAAAAATAGAAATAAATAGCATGAGAATGTTTTATTTTAGAAATGTCGGTGACAGACTTATATCATTGCTAGAAAATTAAATTTATAATTGTTTTCTAAGTATAAAATTTATTATTATACAATACATTAAAATATAGGTGGTTTTCACTATAGAAGTTCACAATAAAAAGCTCACTTTGACCTTATTTACATAAGTGATTTTTTTTCTTTTATTTTTTTAATGAATGTTTTTTTTAGTTTGATCCTTTAATATTAGATTTGTTTTTATTTAGTTATCTTACTTTCATGACACAGATCGTGAGTTTGACGAATTAACCTATTTAGTTGGAATTTTTTTTGTTAAATATTTTTCTTCAATTTCATTATTTAATATTGGGTTAATTGGGAATTAGACTTCATGATTTGTTTCTTTACTTTTTATTAGGTTATTCCAACCTCATAACCCAAGAATAGTTCTTAACGGGTTAACATGAGTTGATTTAGGTTATTTTTTTTCAATTGAGATTTTCTTTTAATTTTATCATTCAATATGGGGTCGGTTGAGAATTAAGTTTTATAATCTGTTTTGATTTATTTTTTAAGGAGATATCCTGATCTCATGATCATGTGCGCAAGTTTTGACATTGTAACCTTAGTTAAATTAGGTTGCTTTTAAGAAATATTTTGGTTTTATGACCTGGGTCACGAGTTCTTCAATATTAAATTCACCTTTTATCTGGTTGTCATTGTCTCATGATCCAGATTACTAGTTTAGCGAGTTAATTTATTTGACTTAGTTTTTTTTATTGACTTTTTTTCACAATTTCACAATTTAATATTGTATTTTATTATCAGGTTTCATAATTTTTTTTGTTTGCTTTTTAGTAGTTTATCTTGGCCTCTAACCTAAGAAAAGTGCTTAACGAGTTAACTCGAGTTGACTTCACTTATTTTTTTGTGTTATTTTTTAATTAACATAATTACAAATTTTATCGTTCAATATTAGGTCCGACAATGTCTATTAAGAATTGAACTTTATAATTTATTTTGATTTGCTCTCTATGAGGTTATTTTAGTCTCATGACTAGAGTTGTGAATTTGATTGGTTAAATTAGCTTAATTTTTTATTTTTTTTACGAGATTATCTCCATATTATGACTCGGGCTATGGGTTTAACGGATTGATTTGAGTTATTCTTTTAGTTAAATTAGCTTAATTTTTTTTTATGAGATTATCTCTATATTATGATTCGGGCTATGAGTTTAACGGATTGATTTGAGTTATTCTTTATATTTTTTTTAAACCTCATTCTTTAATGTTAGGCTAGTTAAGAATTGTACTTTGTAATTTGTTTTGATTTGCTTTCTATAGAGTTATATCGATTTTATGACCCAGATTACAAGTTTCACAAGTTAACTGAATTTTCCTTTTTAGATAATTTTTTAATTGATTTTTTTTAATTTTATTCTTTAACATTTAGTTGATTAAGAATTAGGCTTTAAAATTTATTTTCTATAAAGTTATCATAGTTTCATAACTCGAGTCATAAATTTAATATGTTAACTCGGGTTGTCCTAAGTCAATCTAATATGTTGTTATTTATATATATATATATATGTCATATTAAAATATTTTTTGAATCTAACTATGTTTTTATAGATTGTATGAGTTGATTTTGAATATACAAAATTAACCGAGTTATATCAAATTAATTCCCACATGATTTTTTTATTAGAAAAAAAATTAAAACATTAATAATATTTAAATATATTTTAAAAAATCAAGAAAAAATTAACTAGATTTTCATCATAGCAAAAGTCAGTAATCTATTAAAATGTAAAATCTCTTTATTTTTTATATTTTAATATAACTAATTACCTTCGCCATCCGCCAAACTTTGCACCTTATATATTTTTTATAAATACAATTTTCACCTGAAGATTAATAAAGTTAATTTTTCTCTTTACTTTTTTTTTTAAATCTAAAAATATTATTGTTTCAGACATTACTTGTTTTTAGACATTATAACATAGTTAACATTACTTATTTTTACGTGTGGCTTGGAGAAACATCCAATTAATATTTTTGCAATGTTTTACAATGATTTTGATTTTAATGTACTGATATAAAAAAATATTTTTAATATTTTTAAAATAAAAAATATTATTAAAAAACACATATTAAAATACCAAACACGCATTTGAAACAAGCCAAACAAGAATTGTATTCTGATTTTATTATATCAATTACACTCCCCTTTTCCCGTAAGAAAAACTCATGTTTTTTCTTACACGAATGGAAGCAACATATTTTCTTCATCAATATACAATGTGAAAAGTGTAATTTGTTAAAAATAGAGAATTCAAAGTGTAATATCATCTAAAATAGAGGATGATGAGGGTAATTAACTTTTTTTTTTTTATGTGCGAGAAGTAGGGGTGAGCAAAAAAACCGAAAAACCAATTAAACCGAGAAAACCAAAAAACAAATAACCGAAAAAACCGAACTGAAAAAAAAAACTGATTAAAATATTAAAATTTTGAAAAAACTAGCCGGTTCAGTTCGGTTTCAGTTTTATAACCAAAAAACCGAACCGAACCGAAAAAAACCGAGCCAAATCGAGCCAAAGCCGAGTCAAACCGGAAAAACCGAGCTAAAACCGAGTGACCCGGCATGACCCGACCGACCTGACAGGTTGACCCGGCAAAACTTGGTTATAACTTGTTGACTTTTATTTATTTTTTTTACTAAAATGATACTGTTTTGAATTTTTAAAAAAATAGAAATTAACCTGGCCAACCCGGCCAACCCGTTCAAAACCCGAAACTCAAGTCTTAAATCGGACCGGCCACCGTACCGGATTTAAAAACTATGCTAATTTGTTAGTCAAATGAAAAAAAGAAAGAAAGAAAGCAAACCAAATCCGGTCGGTTTGACCCGGTTTCGGTTCGGGGAAACATTTCTCACTAAAAAAACAAGCAGTGATAGACAGAAAAAGATATTCCATTTCCGTGACACATTCCCTCTCTTTAACAAAATAAATAAATAAATAAATAAAAGAAAAAAGCTACAGCATGTCTATATAATTCTATATCCTTTTCTTTCCTTTTTAATTTAATTTCAGTTTCTTTCAAATTTCATAATCAGATTCTTTGCTTCCCTTCCCTTCCCCACCAGCGCCGCCGCCACCACCGACGTTACCGCTTTCTCTCTCGCTTTCTTCCTCGAAAGTATATAGTTTTGGTTTTTGGAAATGAATTGAAGGAGAAGGAAGAGCTATAATTAATTGAGGTAAATATTTGTTTTTTCTGTTCTTATATTTATAAAGAGAAGGAAAATGGAGAGGTACGAGCTGGTGAAAGACATAGGATCTGGTAATTTTGGAGTGGCAAGGCTGATGAGGCACAAGCAAACCAAAGAACTTGTCGCCATGAAATACATCGAGCGTGGCCTCAAGGTAACTTTCTTTTCGAAGAAGAAGAAGAGGTATGGTAGAAGTGTAGTATCTTGTATTGGTGGAGTAATTTAGATCTGTTTTTTTTTTGTGATTAGATTGATGAAAATGTAGCAAGGGAGATTATCAATCACAGATCGCTTCGCCATCCTAACATAATTCGGTTCAAGGAGGTTAATTTCTACTTCTATTTCATTTAATTATTTTGGTGCATGTTGCTCGAGAAGTGTTTTTTTTTTATTAATTTTTTTGGCAGGTGGTTTTGACGCCTACTCATCTTGCTATCATCATGGAGTATGCTGCCGGAGGAGAGCTGTTCGAGCGAATTTGCAATGCTGGAAGGTTCAGTGAAGATGAGGTTTTATTTTTAATTAGTTTTTTCTTTGTTTTTCTTATTTGATTAATTTTTAAATACAAAACATGCTGAATAAGTTTGATTTTTTATTTATTTTCAGGCGAGGTATTTTTTCCAACAGCTTATTTCAGGAGTTAGTTACTGTCACTCTATGGTAAAGCAAGTTGATTTATTTGTACTTTTTGATTGCTGATTGATTTTTTGTCTTTTTTTTTATATTATTTGTTTTGTTTTTAATGATTCTCAGCAAATATGCCATAGAGATTTGAAGCTGGAAAATACCTTGTTGGATGGAAGCCCGGCACCGCGGTTGAAAATCTGTGATTTTGGTTATTCTAAGGTTGTTTGATAAACCAAATTGGTGCTAATATTTGTAGTTTTTATGTTGGTTTATTTGTGTAGTTTTTAGATTGTTATCAATTTTATTTGTGCAGTCGTCTTTGCTGCATTCAAGACCCAAATCTACAGTTGGCACTCCTGCTTATATTGCTCCAGAGGTTCTCTCTCGGAGAGAATACGATGGCAAGGTAAATCTCAGTTTGATTTCAGTCTGTATGTTTTCCTTTTAAGTCCTAATAACAATGAGATCATTAGTTAAACAGCTTCAATATTTCCCAAGACTCGTACTTTGATTTAAGTGTGTTATCCTGAAATTCCTTATCTGCATCTGGTGGTAGCGTGCATGCTAGCATGACTCATCAACAATTAGCTGTTTCTTAAAATAAATGTTTGACCATGTTATACTCAGATCATTATAGTTGCATTTCCTTTTTGTTACTTAAAAGTATTTTCTTTGCGACTTCAACAGGACTAATTTGCACGCCATTGATTTAGGTTTTTCATTTTTTGCATGGAGGATTGCCATTTTGTGCTATACCCGTAGAATTAAAAGAATAAAAATTAACATAGATCTGAGTTGGATGGAATTTAAATTGAAATTAACGTACGTGTTTTTGAAACTTCATATGTTTTTAGGAAATTAAATTTCGTATGAAGGATTGCCTTTTAGGGTTCAAGCATTTAAGCATTTCATGGTCATCTGAATTAGATGGATTTAGCTATCAAAACTTATCCTTTATCATCAAAATATTTGCGTGTTGGTATCACCAATTAAAAGTTACGAGTTCAAGCTGTTATACAGTGAACTCTATAATTGGTTTAGTTTATATCCTTAGGTTGTAACGTTTAGATCTGAGCTTTAGAGACTTGAGCTGTCAGTTCTGAACAAAATTTGTTCCAGACATTTACTGCTCTTTCTGTTCCTAGCCTCAGTAGTTTCAGATGGCTTATTTGTTTGTTAGTTCATCAAAAGAGCCTAAATCTGACAGCTGCAAGCAGACTGTGAACCAAGTGAAATTTAGATGAAGGCTAAAACCAGCAGATCTAATCTTTAGATGGTTTTCTGTGATTTCTTTTATATGTGTGTGTGTGTGGTCTGAAGCTCAATCCTCACAGGTAGAGGTGAAGAAAAATCTTGACAACCTGACCCATCTCAAGGAAATTTCAAATGTTTGAGTATTTTAGGCAAACCCATCTCAAGGAAATTTCAACTGTCACTAAGATGGCTTGATTTTTTATAATTATCAACAATGTACTTTCAGTGATAAAGCCATAAAAATCCCAACACAGATTGTGAAATCCCAATCTTAAAATGTAGAAAGAAAAATATCTGTCTGTTCTAGGTCTCTTGTCTAACCCTTTTGATTTAGAACACTGGATTTTGCTTGGCCATACTTTTGAACCATCCTGCAAAACTATAGTTCCATATGGTTCGAGAGTAGCATGCACCTCTTTCTTCTCAAATTTATTTCAGGTTTCTGGTTGAAGGTGTACTTCGGTCACATGTTTCCTGTTCTCTGTATTCCTGTTTCAGTTTCATTTTAGTTTTATTTGGCAACCATTGTGAAGTATAAACTATGAAGACCAAGAAAAGAAAAGAAAAAAAATACCCATATTGGTTTTGCCATGTCAATTTGAACTTTGTCATCTTCTTTTTTTGATTGGCTTGTGGCTTCAATTATACATTACACATTTGCATGTGATACTTTAGGAAATAAAAGTAGCTAAACTTCCTCTGTGGACTGTAAAGAACAAAGACATGCAAATTTAAAATCTGAATTTTTTTGAATGTCTTCTTGGCAAAGGACATGAATATATCTCACTTTGCTTGTTTGTTATAATTTTCATTTCTGTTTGTTCAGTTGGCAGACGTGTGGTCTTGTGGGGTGACTCTGTATGTTATGCTGGTGGGAGCATATCCATTCGAGGACCAGGAGGACCCAAAGAATTTCAGGAAAACAATCAATGTATTACATTCTCTCTTGTGTGTGTCTGTCTTCTATTTAAGTTGTTCTTTTTTTTCTTTTTTCTTTTTGTACTGTTTATGAATTTCTTGTTGTTTACCTGCAGAGAATAATGGCAGTTCAATACAAGATCCCTGACTATGTCCACATATCTCAGGATTGCAGACATCTCCTCTCTCGCATATTCGTTGCAAATCCAATCCGGGTATGGATGGATAAACCTTGTCTAAACTTGACAATCAACTTATATTGTGAAGATATGTCATACTACTTTGTGTTGGTAGATGTGCTTTCATTTAATTTTAATCAATCTGGAAATTAGAGGTTCTTCGGATTTCCTTTTCATGTATATTGCTGTTCTGATAGAATATCTTGATATAAGCCTACTTTCCTGTTACATTAGCTACAAGTCTGTTCAAACCTATATAACTAGGTATAAAATCATAAAAATTATTATAGAGTTACCTGCTCACTTACCAACTAATTCTGTTGCATAATTGTTGTCAGTGTTACTATTTATTCTTCTCATCACCCCTATTGTTGTTGTTATTATTATTTAAATTTTTCATGCATTGTCTGAAACACTACCCTCTGGTGTTTTTTCTTCTTGCATCACGTCATTGAATTTACTGATATCGTGTTCGGAACAAAGTTGTCAGGTTGGCATGTTCATGATTGCAACTGCTTGTTGTGAGACATGGGTCTGGTTGTATATTGTACCATGGGGAGCTTTTCATCTGTTTCCTTTTGGTTAGAATATTGTATCAGAAACCAGGAAGACTGAACAAGCGATTCTTCTTTCATTGCTTGTTGATGTTTTTATTTTTCTTTGTGTTATATGGTTTTCCAAGGGCAATTGCATATTATTAGAGTTATCAGTCTAACCTTCAGCTAGTAAGTTGGAGTGCAACTTTTATGATTGGATCTTGTGAATAAATTTAATACAGGCCAATTGTTCAAATAAGGGATTTGGAGAACATGCTGAGAACCCTCATAGCATGTGGATAGAATTGTTTGAGGTCATAGTTTCTTATTATGCTGGTGGGTGCTGGTTAACCTGGGTGTAAAGTTACCCTGTGCTGTGTCAAGAAACTGGAAATTGTTTTCCACAAACACTCAGAATGAGAGAAACTAATGGCCCCCAAAACGAGTAAATAGGAAAGGAAGGAGAAACAATGGCTGTTCTGTTGAGATAATTAAAGAAAGGAAATCGAGTATACATGGTTCTGTGAATTGGGAAAATAAGCTTGTTCATGAATGATGCAGGGTCTATTGAACCCCTGCATTCTTGCCAGGGCAAGCTGGTGGATGTCCATTGAGCACTATGAGAAAGGATGCTGTTGCCCAAAATGAAAGCTAATGGTGTAGAAAATATTCAGAAAACAATGATAGGATTTGCTTATGCAAATTATTCTGAGCTGTATTACATTCATTTATTTATTGTTCTCCATGGACACTGAATTTTCAGTTAGGCAGGGAAAGTTCCTGAAAACTAAACTTCTGATTTTTAATGGATTAAATATTCGAATTCTGATTGTTTCTATGAACCATACATGTTCTTACAGAGGATCACAATTAAAGAAATCAAGAGCCATCCATGGTTCTTGAAGAACTTGCCAAGGGAACTGACAGAGGCAGCTCAAGCCATATACTACAGGAAAGAAAACCCAACCTTTTCCCTTCAAGGTGTTGAAGAAATCATGAAGATCGTGGAAGAGGCCAGGATTCCTCCCCCAGTATCCCGATCTATTGGAGGCTTTGGCTGGGTATGATTAGAAGATGATGACGTGAAGGGAGATGATGCAGAGGGTGTTGAAGAAAAGGGTGGAGAAGAAGAAGAAGAAGAAGAAGAAGAAGAAGAAGAAGAAGAAGAAGAAGAAGAAGAAGAAGAAGAAGAAGAAGAAGAAGAAGAAGAAGAAGAAGAAGAAGAAGAAGAAGAAGAAGAAGAAGAAGAAGAAGAAGAAGAAGAAGAAGAAGAAGAAGAAGAAGAAGATGAGTATGAGAAGAGAGTTAAGGAGGCACAAGCAAGTGGGGAAGTTCATGTCAGTTAAGATTCATTCCCTCTTCCTTCTACATTATACTTCCGTTCTTTGCGTAGAACTGTGTGCTAATGGGCTGGTCCTGAATAAATATTTGTAAATTGTAGCATCATATTGTGTAGAATGGGTGTGAAACTATTGAACTTTATGAGAATTAGAGAATTATACTGTGTTGAGCAGGACGGACTTCTGGCTGTTATGATCCTTGAATTAGGAGGATTTGAATGCCTATCAGAGCATTACTCTCTCTCTCTCTCTCTCTCTCTCACACACACACACACACACACACGGTTTATATGCTTGAAAGGGTTTATGTTTGGGTTGCCTGTCTAGATTGGATTTGATCATGCAAGGATGTCTTATTCCTTAGAAGTGGCATGTTCTTTATCAGAAGCTTTGATTCTGTCACATGTTCTTTCAAGAGCATTGCTCTGATAACATTCTTTGATTTAATTTTGCATGTGATGTAGTTATTCGTTTTTTCTATTTGCTCGTTTTTTTATTTTATGTGTAATTGTAGGAGTAGATCACCCTTGTTTTTGGTCAAAATATACTCTATGTTTGCAAAATTTAGTCAGGAGTAAATTGCATCACGATGTAAGATTTCAATTGATTTTTTAAAAAAATGTTCAAGAATTTCAAAATTATTTTTTTTTGAAAAAGAATTTTAATAATGTTCAAGGAGTGAAAAATATTTCTTGCTCCATGGACACTGAATTTTCAGTTAGGCAGGGAAAGTTCCTGAAAACTAAACTTCTGATTTTTAATGGATTAAATATTCGAATTCTGATTGTTTCTATGAACCATACATGTTCTTACAGAGGATCACAATTAAAGAAATCAAGAGCCATCCATGGTTCTTGAAGAACTTGCCAAGGGAACTGACAGAAGCAGCTCAGGCCATGTACTACAGGAGAGAAAATCCCACCTTTTCTCTTCAAAGTGTTGAAGAAATCATGAAGATCGTGGAAGAGGCCAAGATTCCTGCCCCAGTATCCCGATCTATTGGAGGCTTTGGCTGGGTAGGAGAAGAGGATGATGACGTGAAGGGAGATGATGCAGAGGGTGTTGAACAAAAGGGCGGAGAAGAGGAAGAAGAGGAAGAAGAAGAAGATGAGTATGAGAAGAGAGTTAAGGAGGCACAAGCAAGTGGGGAAGTTCGTGTCAGTTAAGATTCATTCCCTCTTCCTGCTACTTTATACTTCCGTTCTTTGTGTAGAACTGTGTGCTAATGGGCTGGTCCTGAATAAATGTTTGTAAATTGTAGCATCATATTGGGTAGAATGGGTGTGAAACTATTGAACTGTATGAGAAATAGAGAATTATACTGTGTTGAGCAGGAAGGACTTCTGGCTGTTATGATCCTTGAATTAGGAGGATTTGAATGCCTATCAGAGCATTACTCTCTCTCTCTCTCTCTCTCTCTCACACACACACACACACACACACACACACGGTTTATATGCTTGAAAGGGTTTATGTTTGGGTTGCCTGTCTAGATTGGATTTGATCATGCAAGGATGTCTTATTCCTTAGAAGTGGCATGTTCTTTATCAGAAGCTTTGATTCTGTCACATGTTCTTTCAAGAGCATTGCTCTGATAACATTCTTTGATTTAATTTTGCATGTGATGTAGTTATTCGTTTTTTCTATTTGCTCGTTTTTTTATTTTATGTGTAATTGTAGGAGTAGATCACCCTTGTTTTTGGTCAAAATATACTCTATGTTTGCAAAATTTAGTCAGGAGTAAATTGCATCACGCTGTAAGATTTCAATTGATTTTTTTTTAAAATGTTCAAGAATTTCAAAATTATTTATTTTTTTCAAAAAGAATTTTAAAAATGTTCAAGGAGTGAAAAATATTTCTTGAAAAATAAAAATTTCAGAAGCTTTATTTTTTCTTGATAATGCTTAATCATGAAAATACTTGAAAATGTTTAAGATATTAAAAAATTAATTTCTTTTGAAAAAACATGTAAACTC
>NW_011499876.1:274128-280866 GCF_000495115.2 Populus euphratica | reverse complement strand
AGTCAGGACGTCATAACTTTCTCTCAAGGGTGAATGGTAAGAGAATAGCCTCGTTCTTAACATCCAATCACAACAAATGCATCTGAGCGTACGACACAAACAGGCTTATTTGACTTAATTTGTGTTTCCATAGGCAAATATTGCATTTATTGACAAAGCTTGCTGAGTTTAAATGAAAAAATAAATACATAAATTGATGTTTTAACTCGTTATGAACTCAATCTTGACAGCACAAACCAGTCATGATACTCCCGAGTCACCAAGAACTCGAAGTTGTCTAGGACCAAAGCCACAAGTGCATTGGCACTAAGTTTTTGTAAGCAGTGTATCCTCAGAGATTGCAGAGTTCACAAGTTGAAAAGGTAAAAAGGGGTCATGGAGGATCTGAGAGTTTCTATATTTATAATTCTTGCTGTGTCAGTGGCACTTTCCTGTTTAAATCTCCTCATGGTTGCCCCACCCCTAACTGGTGTATTTTGGGCAAGCACTTCGCTATGCAACCTTGTCGTCTGGCTTGAGCTTAGACTGCATTCCTGGACTCAAGGCTTGTGCATTCTATGTGTACTAATCGTTTTATTCTGTTCTCAGCTTGATCGGCTTGACTCCCAGATCACTACAACCAGGACTTTGCCCAGAAGCTGCAAATCGTTTACAAGAAATGAAGCACAAATACGAAGACAGGAGACAAGAAAGATAGAGTTTGACTGAACAGGTTGCACACAAAAACCTAATTCTTAGGTTTATTTCTGAAATACAAAATCTAATAAGCATTTCTGTCTGTCTTAGAGGTATAATCCCTAAAACAAATTAACAAGGAAGAAAAATTATAATCCCTAAAAAAAAACATAAAATATAAAAATAATAATAAATTCAGAAAAATCATTGAAAAATAACAAAAATAATTGAAATAGCATCCATAGGGTATGATTTGGGGGTTTTCAGAATGGGTTAGAAAAAACACTTCTGCATTCGCTCCATTTTTAGATTTTCTTTATGCTTGAGACGGGACAGGTTTACGTTTAGTTTGATTGAAAGATTGAGGGGCCTACGTTCAAAGCTCGGACTTCAGTAACGGAACATGAGGCACAATCCAAGCACAAGACAAAAAGCACGAGGCAAGGCTCGAGACTAAAAACTAACAAGCTATAGGGTCTTCTCCTCGGGTCACCAAGCCTACACCAAGGCAATGAGGCCGAGCATTGAGTCAAACATATTCCGTATACACCAAATGCCGCACATGAGAAGCTCGACCTTTGAGATATCCCACTTACGCTATGTTCAATTGGTATTCAATATCAAATGCTCTCATATTCTTGTCATAATTGGACCTGTGAAACAACGGTTAGATAAGTTTATGCCTGGTGGATGCTCTTTTCATCCTCCTTTTTTTTTTTTACCTTTGTCTTCATGCAAGTTGGAGTGGTTTCTGATATATTCATGAACCCTGAGGTAAGCAAAAGTACAATTCTATTTTTTTTTTCCAGTATTCTTATATTGGATATAACTTCATTACTTTCTACAAACATAAATAACAATACAAACTCAGACACACAACACAACTTCTAAAGCTTCATTTCTCTTACAACCTTACTAACTTAAGCATTAGATAATCCTCTAAATCCAATAAAAATCCAGTAAGGGGGTTCTTTTACATGTTTTCATGATTCCCAACTATTATCAGCACACCAATCAATTTATACTGTCCAATACCATTACTAACTTTGAAAAGAATGATCTTTTAGGGTTTTCTTAAAACATCGTTAATAGCATCATTTATGGCAACGTCTCGAAAAAAAGCCAGTTCTATTCTCTTCTGTTTTATATATTTTCCAATTCTTTTCATGAATTGAACTAATATTATTAAACTCGACGACTTAACCTAGAGGTCGTCCGTTGACCCCTAGGTTAATAACGGCACTCCATAGGAATGATAGTCTGCAATACAAGCTCTTTTAATTTTCAAAAATTCCTGTGTTTAAGCTTTCTTCTCCATGTGAAGGAAAATCTTCGAGATTAACAAAATTACATTACTATGCAATTGCAAATTATGTGTCCATGCAGGGATCAAGCTGTAAGCAATACTCCACTCGTAATCATGGCGACCTGTATTCATTAAAAGAATAAATAAATTGAAAAAAATTATGAAAAATATCAATTAAAAAAATAAAAATTAAAATCCAATTAAAAAATAAAATAAAATAAATAATAATAGATGAAATTGAGAAAATAAATTAAAAAAAATTGAAAAAATAAAAAAATTATTTTAATAAAAACAAATTAAATAAAAGGTTTATGGTACCAGTGTTTGTTATGTAAACATTTTGAAATCCAATTAAAAAATAAAATAAAATAAATAATAATAGATGAAATTGAGAAAATAAATTAAAAAAAATTGAAAAAATAAAAAAATTATTTTAATAAAAACAAATTAAATAAAAGGTTTATGGTACCAGTGTTTGTTATGTAAACATTTTGAAAGTTTATATTTAGAAAAGTTTATTTGTCAAGCACTAAAATCAGTAACAAAACATGATGGTTAATACCTGTGTTTGTCAATCACTATAGTGAAGATGGGTGCTTTAGATACGCTTCACTTTAGTGCTTTACAATATTTAGTGTGAAGACAAGCAAACTTTAGTGTAGTTTTGAATGTTTTTTGTGTAGCTTCACTTTAGTGCTTTACAATATTTGTGAAGTTTGGTGTTAAAGATGGGTGTTTAACAAAGAGCTAAAATATACTGATATCTATTACTAATCAAGTGGGAAGAAACCTTGGAATCTATTACTAGAAAGGATTCCTTTTCTTTCGGTATCAGTTGAAAATATACCGATACCTATTACTAAAATCTATTACTAGAAAATTGAAAATATACTTATATATATTAGTATTCATTAATTCTTTCCTTAAACTTCTTAACTTTCTAGTTATTAAGTGGGAAGAAACCTTGGGATAAATTGATTTATTTATTTATTTTGAAATGAATCTATTACTACTCATTAATTCTTTCCTTAAACATGGTTAACATGTCAATTGAATCAATCCACTTAAAACTCATTTTCTTACAATCATGGCCAAATACGGCCCTCAATTTATCCCAAGGTTTCTTCCCACTTGAAAACTAGAAAGTTGAAAAGTTTAAAAGGAAGCCTCTCTAGTAATTGATTCCAAGCTTTCCACTTAAAAACTAAAAAGTTTAAAAGGAAGCCTTTCTAGTAATAGATTCCAAGATTTCTTCCCACTTAAAAACTAGAAAGTTTAAAAGTTTAAAAGGAAGCCTCCCTAGCAACAGATTCCAAGTTTTGTTCCCACTTAATGAGTAGTAATAGATATCAGTAATAAAACTTTTATTGTAGTTTCGAATGTTTTTTAGTGTAAATTGTTTTTTGTAAAGCACTATTGTAAGTTTTGTAAACTGTTTTTTAGTGCAAGTTTTGTAAACAGTTTACAAAACTTAAACTAAAAGACAGTTTACACTAAAAAACATTCAAAACTACAATAAAAATTTGCTGGTTAATACTGGTGTTTGTAAAGCACTAAAAGTTTGTTTTGTAAACTGTTTTTTAGTGCTTTAGATACGCTTCAATTTAGTGCTTTACAATGTAAACTGTTTTCTTCACCTGAAGGAGGACATTAGCAAATGAAATCAATGTCACCTTTTATCTCTCTCTATTCACCAGACAAAAGAGACAAGGCCATTGAATAGCCAAAGGGGCTTGCCATACAGGCTTGGTCCTCTATTGCCTAGCAGACCATGGTGGGACCATGACCCCATTGGCCATAACCATAGGCTGCACCTTCCCAACCATGTTACCCTTTAGTGATCCGCCCCTATTGAAAATGGATATTACTGTTTTTGGCTGATAAATGTTGATGAAGAAAATGATGATTCCACTGCTTATATTTTAGCTGAAAAAACAAATATTGAAAGATTTTATTATACATTGGGTCAAATTTGATAAAAATACTTTTAAGAAGATAAAAAGTGCTTAGATTTTTTATCAGATAAAAATACCTTTCAGAAGATAAAAGATGTATCTAAAGTGAATGTTCTTAATGGTATTTGACAACAACATTTGTAAATGAATGTTCTCAAGTATTCATGCTTGACATGTTTACCAAACATTTGTAAAGTGCTAAAGTGAAGCGTATCTAAAGCACCCATCTTCACTGTGGTGCTTGACAAACACTGGTATTAACCATCATGTTCTGTTACTGATTTTAGTGCTTGACATATAAACTTTCAAAATGTTTACATAACAAATACTAGTACCATTGAACCTTTTATTAAATTTATTTTTTATTTGTTTAAATTTTTTTTCTCAATTTCATCTCTTATCATTTCATGTTATTTTATTTTTTAATTTGATTTTAATTCTTATTCTTTTAATTGATATTTTTTCATAATTTTATTTTTTTTCAATGTTTTCTGGCAACATTTTATTATATTTAATTTGTTTATTCAATTCTAGTTTTTAGTCATTTGATTCTGCATTGTTTTCGACAGCTTACAAGAAGCAAGCTTAGACTTATTTTGGACTTTTCTTGAGTATACTCATTATAAATATCTCTCTCTCTTTTCACAACCCAAAGAAATCAAAATGGAGGTGTTTAACAAAGAGCTAAAATATACTGATATCCAATTTCAGTTCTCATTCCCATCTCGTTCTTTACAGTATCTTGATTTCGCAGGGGAATTTTTTGTTGATTTGAAAGTCAAAGACAGCAGCGGTAAACCTCGGGTGATGCGTTGCAGGAAGAGAAATGGAGATTACGACAAGCCAGTGCTTTCTGTAGGCTGGCTTCAATTTGTTGCCGACTATGGACTGAGAGTTGGTGACAGGGCTGTTCTTCTTCGTGAGGATGACCATCGCCTCGGGTCACAGTTCAGGATTGAAGCAAAGAGAAAAATCATCTTGTTTGGCAAGGAGGTTTGGGGTGCTGTGCCTCGAGCTAACTAGTTATTATTTGCATGTTCGAGTGGGCATGAATATATATACATGCACAATAAATTCATGCTATATTTGTGCTTCAGCTTGATTGCTTCTAGTCATAATTAATTAGCATCGGTCTAGCTAATCAAATGATTGTATTGCTGTTCTTGATTGCTTTATATATATATATTTGCGCTGTCCTCAAATCATGTTAATTTCCAAAACCTCCTGCACACGCTCTATTTTTTAGATTTTCTATATGTTTGAGACGGGATAGATTCATGTTTAGTTTAATTGACAGATTGAGGGGTCCACGCTCAAAGCTCAGACTCGAGTAATTATAACATGAGGCATAATCCAAGCACAAACAAAACAAAGAGCAGTACAAGGCATAGCTGGAGCCTAAAAACTAACAAAAACCCTAAATATTTAGTATACAACCATAGACAATTCCTTACCAGTACTATCACTCTACACATCCAGATCTTCCTCAAGGAGCCTAATAATAGACAGCCACTTAAAAAAAGTCAAGTTTATGATGATACAAGCCCTAGATATAGAGACGTAACCCTTACGAGGTCAGAGTTCTTCAATGGTCAAACATTTATTGGACACATGTCTTTTTAAAAACTTCATCTACATCAAGAAAGGCTTCCAAATTCAAGAGTGCATGTAAAAAATGTACAAATTGGTCTAGAGCTGGTCATGCAAGATACAAACTTCATTTGCAAAATTCTCATCACCATCAAGGGTAAAGAGATTGTGTATAATAAATTTATTCTCTAAATTATTGTTATGTAATTACTAATATAACCACTATTAATTATAATACCCTTAATTAATAAAAAGTGCATAACAAAAAACATAATTAATTATATTATTCTATTTATTATTCTATTTTTTTTAGGCATCTAGAGAGAGACAGAGCTAAATCTTGCATTAACTAGATATTTTTGCATGTTTTTTGTTTGACTAAGCAATCTATATTGTATATCAATTGTCGCATCTGACATCGCAATAGCCTTAAAAATTATTATGGAAAGAATGAATTTCTGGCATTTTATTCTTTGATGGAGAATGATCTTGTTTAAGGAGTCGTCACCTAGTATTATGGTCACTAGGAACCCTAATATGTCAACAAAAATTCTATGGTACAGGACTGATTACGTAAAATGGAAGATATTATCACCCCTTACACATTCTGCCTGAGGTAGACTGCATTGCTGGTTTTGTCTTAAATTGCTAAACATTTTTTAGTTTATGCTATGATAATTTGTTTATAATATTCTTAACTCTAGCGCCAGTCAATATTCAACTACGGATACTTCCAACTCTAGCGTTGATAAATATTACGTAGCTATAAAACAAATTTAGATCAATATTTTTATTCCTGACTCTAACGTCAGTGAATAAATAAATAAAATAAATTTATTTTTACACATCACACAAAAATAAAATAAATTTAAATTAGTATTTTTATTCCCAACTCTAGCGTCAGTAAATAAACAAATCAAATAAATTTATTTATACGCATGCACATATTGTTTATTTTTCAAGCTAAATAAAATAAAACACAATGAATAATATAAATTTAAATCGGTATTTTTATTTTTGATTCTGATATCAGTGAATAAACCAATAAATTTTTATCACATATACATTTTATTTTTTTACCTTTTTTATTTTATTTTTGCTGGGCTGGGCTAGGCCCAGCCAGCCCGGCCTGGTCACTGGCCCAAGCCAGTGACCCGGCTGGGCATTGTCGCAGGCATGCGTGAATTATTCACGCATGCTTGCAACAGTAGC
>NW_011499876.1:267326-273962 GCF_000495115.2 Populus euphratica | reverse complement strand
CCTTTGCAGGACTGTTATTCCCTCCACGAACTGGATCGTGGACAGAAACATGGTCATAGTTGTTAGGATTTGCAGTCGATTTTCCAGCTCCCCTGTTGAAGCGGGATGAAGAAAACAAACGCAGCTGTTCCACCCGGCCACGGTGCCGTTTGAGCAGACATAGATATTTTTATTTTGGCCCCTGATCTTTTGAATTCTAACAATTGGATCCCTGAATAATTAAAAATTTCTTTTAATTTTACCATTGGATTAATTTCCACTGAATCCCTAAATTATAACACTGTTTACAAAACAATCTTTAATTTCTAAATTGTTCAATCTGGTCTTTAATTTATAATTTTTCCATTAAATCCGTGAATTTTTTAATTAATTAAATCAAAGTTTAATTAAGTCATAAACATATTAATTCTTTATTTAAACCCCTGATTTTATTAATTAAACTAATTCAAAATTTAATTAAATTCTCAAGTTTATTAATTCTTCAATTATTGACCAATTAACTCTCAAATTTAATAATTCCATCCTCAAACTTTAAATTTTATATTGTCTCAATCCCATTCTAAAATATAATTTTACCCATTCATTTTTTTATAATTAATTCAAAAATTAGGTTATGACAGTTGTCTCCTCTTTATAATATTTACGATACAAAGTCATTGAAAAATTATTTTCTTTTTGGCTTTGCGTAATAGATTTATAAAGAAAAGTAGAAAAAAAATGAAGTTTTGCTTTTCTGAGAGTCTTGAAAACTTTAAAAATAGTAGATTAACAAATAACCTTTACAGAGAAAACAAGTCATTTGGAAGATGGCTCAATTTTTTTAGTTTTTTTTTTTTTAAAAAATGGATCAAATTGTTTTGGGCAACCTGCCCGATAATAAAAGAAACGCGAAGAATTTTGCGAGTGGTCTAATTGTTCCAGGTGACCTGCCCGATGAAGAATAAAACACGAAAGGGTTTCGCGAGTGGTCTAATTGTTCCAAACGACCTGCTTGATGATTGAAAAATACGAGGATTTTTTAGGATGATCACATTGTAATGGGTTACCTGTCCAGATGATCACATTGTAATAGGTTACCTATCTAGTAGAAAAATACGATGATTTTTCAAGATGGTCACATTGTAATGGGTTACCTGCCTAGTGGAAAAATACGAGGATTTTTCAAGATGATATATTGTAATGGATTACGTACCCAGATGGTCACATTGTAATGGGTTACCTGCCTAGTGGAAAAATATGAGGATTTTTCAGGATGGTATATTATAATGGATTACCTGCCTAGATAATCACATTGTAATGGGTTACCTTTCTAGTGGAAAAATATACAAGGATTTTTCAGGATGGTATATTGTAACGGGTTACTTACCTACTTACTCACATTGTAATGGGTTACCTGTCCAGTGAAAAAAATACGAGGATTTTTTTTTTAAAAAAGACAAGATAGGGGTCAAAGGCGCACTATTCAATAGATGGAAGCTTAAAGGAAATGAGGGCTCAGAGGTAGGGTAGGAAACACACTACCTTTGGTGGTCGAGGGCTTGAAGGCGCGCTCGAAATGAAATAAGGTGAGGGCTCGAGGGTGCACTCAAAAGGAGGTAGGGTAGGAAACGCACCACCTTTGATGGTCGAGGACTTAAAGGCATACTCGAAAAGAAATGAGGTGAGGACTCGAAGGCACACTCAAAAGGAGGTAGGATAGAAAATGCACTACCTTTGATGGTCGAGGGCTCGAAGGCACGCTAAAAAAAAAAATAAGACGAGGGCTCGAAGGCGCACTCAAAAGGAGGTAGGATAGGAAATGCACTACCTTTGATGATCGAGAGCTCAAAGGCATGCTCTAAAAGAAATGAGGTGAGGGCTCAAAGGCACACTCAAAAGGAGGTAGGGTAAGAAACGCACTACCTTTGATGGTCGAGGGATCGAAAGTGCACTCGAAAGAAGGTAGGATAGGAAATGCACTACCTTTGATGGTCGAGGGCTCAAAAGTGCACTCGAAAAGAAATGAAGTGAAGGCTCAAAGACACACTCAAAAGGAGGTAGAGTAGGAAATGCACTACCTTTGATGATCGAGGGTTCGAAGGCGCACTCGAAAGAAGGTAGGATAGGAAATGCACTACCTTTGATGGTTAAAGGCTTGAAGGCGCACTTGAAAAGAAATGAGGTGAGGGCTCAAAAACGCACTCAAAAGGAGGTAGGGTAGGAAACGTACTGCCTTTGATGGTCGAGGGCTCGAAGACGCACTTGAAAAGAAATGAAGTGAAGGCTCGAAGGCACACTCAAAAGGAGGTAAAGTAGGAAACACACTACCTTTGAAATGGAAAATGAAAGGTGGTAAAAAAATACAGGGATTTTTTAGTTGGCCTAATTCTCATGGGTGGCTTATCAAGGTTGAAAAATTCTTAAAAGCAAAAAATTTTAAAAGCAATTTCAATGTTCGCCATTTCAAGTTGGCCTTCCACTTGATGAATTCCGTTAGAATTTTCTTTTATGAAATTTGCAAAACTTATTGTATAATGTCTCAAAGTTTAAATGATATGCATGCATCTTTACGTGATTTGAAATATAAGCCCCCCCATTTCTTCTTAGTCTTCTTGTTACTTGGTTGGTGAGATCTTGTCATCTTTATTGTTTAGCTTTCTAGCCCACTCGAGTTAGCCCATGTAAATCTTTTTCTAGATTTGTTTGCACAACTCCACCTTTATGGTGCTCATCGTGACCTACTTGATTGCTAAAGATTTTCTGACTCGTCAAATAATTTGAGAGGATCATTCATTGCTCCTCGTCTCACTGCTAAAAACATTCGATGTCACTAACTGAAAGGATCAAGCTGTCTTTTATAAACCAAAATGCCCCCTTATCTTGTTGAAGGAAATTAACATCTCCTTTTCTAGATTTTTTTCTTTTAAACACAATGTTGCCCTCTTGTATTGGTCATTGCCCCTCTGTGGCTCTGTCAGCGACTTGGATAAATAATGGTTTTAAGAGGCCATTTTCTCATTTCTATCCTTTTTCAATTTAGTGAAGAAATATAGGTCTAGAATGAATCTTGAAATCTTGATCTTACATTTTAAAAACAAAAATTATTTCGATATGAGTTTAAAACAATTTGCTTTTGAAATGTTGTAACTCCTTGGTTATTTTCTTTCTCGAAAAAGAGATTATTTGCTCTTGTGTTTGGCAATGAGGTCTTTAGTGAAAATACATCATGAGATGACCTTTTGTTTTTATAGGTTTTCAAAGTGGAGGGCTCGAGAAAAAGCTCGAGGTTTTGTATGAGAAAAACTTGTCTCTTTTTAAACACTTATTTTTATCAACATGAATAATAATGAATAGTTTGTTCTTGATGTCATGAATCTTATATAAAAAAATATATTCTTTGCATTTTGAGAGCAATGTTTATTGTTCTAGGTTGCTTGCTTGCTTGATTAGAAAGGACTTATATAGGCATGTAACGTAAGCTGTGGTTTTTGGTTATGAAAGAAAAGGATTCATAAGGCTCAAAGACTGTTTCAGGGCTTTAAAGACTAAGGATCACTATCAACAGTTTGACTCTTGATGTCATTCATATTTTCTTTTGCCGTTCTTTTTTTGATTTGCTGCTTTTTTTTCTTTTTTTATTGTTTTGCTAAAGCATACTCACTTTATCTTGGTTATTACTTTTTTCTTGTGATTTGGGCATGCCCCCTAGAATTTGAGTTTATTGGACTTTTTTTCCTTTTAGATTTCTCACAGCATTATCATCTTTCTTGATCATTGAAATTTCATTTACCCCTTAGTGTAGGGTGTGATCCTAGTCGGGATTTTTTTCATGAAAGAAAAATTATTCAGGCTCAAAAGGGGATCATAAGGGATGTATTTATTTCAAAACATCAAAGGAATAACAAAGATAACATTTTCTCATTTCAAGCGCAAGCAGCTATGATCAATAAACTTTAACCTCATCTAGTGTGATAGTTTGGTCTTTGCAAAGAGATCCATTTCATGAGTCATGAGCAACGAGTTCACTACATACAGAAGAGATTCATACATAAAAAACACATGTTTCAAAAGTCATGGGGTAAGGGTGTTTATTCATTTTTTTTTTTCATATTCTCTGGCTTATAATTTAGTCACCTTAATAATGGAGTTATTTGATTTACTTGTCATTCTACAAGTAAAATTTCAAAAATATCATTTTTGAATAAACATCAAATTATTTTTTAAATCAAAATGTCATATCAATTTTTCAAAACTCCAATAGGGACACTGATTTTGGTCAAGAAGATGAATTTCATCTATAAGATCACGCAAGACTTCAAAAGTATATTTGTGAGTTCTTATAACTTAACTCTCTCAGAAAAATGAATAATGCTTGGTCATAAACACAATTGAATGACAAACTCATTATTTCATTGAAAATCAAAGAACTTATACCCACATCTTGGGCTATAAATACTGGCATGGTAACATATAAAGGGGCTAAATATTTAGTGATTGTTGATTGAAAATTTCAGAATCTTTCAATCATTCATTTTCTTCGACAATGACATCTTTTCAACAGTCAATTGAAGTCATATACAGACCACTCTCGACCTAGAATCACCATAGCTTTTTTTCTTCATAATAGTTGATTTCTGGGAGTCAGTGTGAAGAAATTAGCTACAACTATAGGAAGGGTAGGTGCCTTGATAACCACCTTTAGTGTTCTTTTCTTTTTCAATGAAACTGTTCTTTTCAATAAGGTTAGGAATCTTACCTAACCCAATGGCTTGTTCAATCCTCTCAGTTATAACAACTAGGTCAGTAAAATATTTTTGCAGAGCTTCTAACCAAGTATTCAAAGTACGGGGCTTTAAAGGTGTTGGAAAATAAACTGATCATCTCTTTTTCGAACATAGAAAGGTTAACTTGTGCCGCTACCTCACTCCATCTTTAGACGTATTCCCTTATGGACTCCTTGTTGTCCTTCTTCAAAGCTTGCAAGCTTAATTGATCAGGGCCCACGTCTATATTGAACTTATTTTACCTCATGAAAGCATCAACTAAATCCTTCTATTTTTTAACCTTGTTATTGTCCAACCGTATATACCAAGTGAGGGCAGTGCCACTTAAGCTGTCTTGAAAAAAATGAATCAGCAATTTCTCATCATTAACCACCTTAGTCATTTTGTTGCAATATGTCTTAAGATGAGTTACAGGGTATTGGGTTCCTGTATAATTAATGAATTCTAACACCCTAAACTTCTTAGGAATGACTACGTCTGGTATCAAACACATATTGACAGCTTTCACCAGGTCACACAAATGGTTTCCCTCAACTACCCTTATCCTCTCTTCCAGGGTAGTCTATTTTTTCAAACCCTCTTCTTTCACTATCTTGCCCTTTTAAGATTCTCTCTCTGTAGAATCAATGGTAGACAAAATTCTCGAGGGGTAAGCTGGCTGGAAATGTATAGCTTGTTGAAATTCAGATGACACCCTATTTGCCTCCAGATTCTGTGGATTAAAATGAGTTACATGCATATCTTCGGGCTAAGCTATAAGTGTTGCTTTTCTAGATTTATCTCTTAAGGCTTGCTCGAGTAGACTAGTAAGCCTTACGACTTATTCTTTAAGATTGTCCACCTTTTTTTAATGTTGAGCTTCCAACTGGGCTTTTTCTTTATTTTCCGTTTGTCTTTTTCTCGAACGAGTGTTATAGATGGGTTTCAATAGGAACCTATATTTCAACTTGCTAATGTAAATCATGCAATTTATGCAAAAATATTGATTAAAATAAAATGCGTATGATATGCAAACTTGCCATTCACGGGATGACAACCTAGTAGGAAGATCCTAATTATTGAGTGCATCAAGGGGTTGGTCATTACCTAGTTTCAAAGGGTCTCTCGCATGCTCATTGATCGTCCTTGAAAGGTCGATATGAGGCTTACAAGTAGTGTGAAGATAGAGGCCCTGAATAAAATCAGTTTGGCATATCAACCACTTCCAAGTAAATAATCAAGCGATAGTTGAATGATTTACAAAGCAAAACTTCATTTTTATGTACTTTTCTTTATAAATCTACTACGTAAAGCCAAAAGGAAAATAATTTTCCAATGACTTTGTATCGTAAATATTATAAAAAGGGAGCAACTGTCATAACCTTGTCACACCCGACATCGCGGCGGCCTTAAAAAATCATCTCGATTAGAAAAGGAACATGAATTTGGCATCTTGTTCTTTTAAAGAAAAATGTCTTGTTTAAGGAGTCGTCACCTAGTATTATGGTCACTAGAAACCCTAACTAGTCAACAGAGATTCTATGGTTTGGGACTGATGATGTAAAAGGGAAGATATTATCACCCCTTAAACGTCCTACCTGAGGCACATTGCTAGTTTCGTCTTATATTGCTAAATGTTTATTAGTTTGTGCTACGATAATTTGCTTATAATATCCCTGACTCTAGCGTTAGTAAATATTTAACTACTGATATTTCCAACTCTGGTGTTGGTAAATATTACGCAGCTATAAAAATAAAATAAATCTAAATCAATATTTTTTATTCCTGACTCTGGCATCAGTGAATAAACAAATCAAATAAATTTATTTTTACGCATGCATATATTTTTTATTTTTCTAGCTAAATAAAATAAAATACAATGAATAAAAATAAT
>NW_011499876.1:267056-267260 GCF_000495115.2 Populus euphratica | reverse complement strand
TCAGTGAATAAACCAATAAATTTACATTATTTTTATTCATGCATACATATTTTTTATTTTTTTATTTTTTATTACTTTTTTTTATTTTTATTTTTATTTTTATTTTTCTACTTTTTATTTTTTTTATTTTTTTTATTTTTTTTATTTTTCTTCCTTTCATGTTCCTGACTTTGGCATCAGTGAACAATTCCTATGAATATTCCC
>NW_011499876.1:262423-266518 GCF_000495115.2 Populus euphratica | reverse complement strand
CCACCGCCCCCTTCTTTTTTATGTTTCTCTCTTTTAGGGTTTCTCGTAATGGCCTCCTCTTGAGGTTTTTTCTGTTAAGATTTCTCTCTAATCGTCCTCCTTTCTCTTCTCTCTCTCTCTCCTTTTTTTTCATATACTGAGATTAGTATTTATAGTGCAAGAGTCTCATCGCTTGCGAAAAGTAAAGTCTCAATCAAACTCATTCTCTTTTTTGAAGTTCGAATTAGAATCGAATTCGAAAGCAGACAACTATCATTATCTTAAGGATTATCTTGAATAAGATAAGGATTATCTTGAAGGTAAGGATTATCTTGAAGAAGATAGGGATTATCTTGGAGATAAGGATAGAATAGCAAAGGCATATTGTAATCCCTAGTTTTCATGCAAGTAGACAAATCACACTTTTCATCAAAATAAATCTCTGATATTTTAATTTTACATTTTAAATCCTGTAAAATTAAATTAAAATCCAATAAGTCAAAATTAGGTTACAACAAACCTAATTTTTGAATTAATTATAAAAAAATAAATGGATAAAATTATATTTGAGAATGAGATTGAGACAATATAAAATTTAAAGTTTGAGGATGGAATTATTAAATTTGAGAGTCAATTGGTCAGTAATTGAAGAATTAATAAGCTTGAGAATTTAATTAAATTTTGAATTAGTTTAATTAATAAAATTAGGGGTTTAAATAAAGAATAGGAAGAGGGAGAGAGCTACCGAGAGTAAAAAAAACACAAGAGAAGAAAACAGAGAAGGCAGGGGTGAACCGGCTAAACAAGGGCCGAGAACCAAAAGCAAACAAGGGCCAAAAACACATTCACGGATTTAATGGAAAAATTATAAATTAAAGACCAGATTGAACAATTTAGAAATTAAAGATTGTTTTGGTAATCCCTAGTTTTCATGCAAGTAGACAAATCACACTTTTCATCAAAATAAATCTTTGATATTTTAATTTTACATTTTAAATCCTGTAAAATTAAATTAAAATCCAATAAGTCAAAATTAGGTTACAACAAACCTAATTTTTGAATTAATTATAAAAAAATAAATGGATAAAATTATATTTGAGAATGAGATTGAGACAATATAAAATTTAAAGTTTGAGGATGGAATTATTAAATTTGAGAGTCAATTGGTCAGTAATTGAAGAATTAATAAGCTTGAGAATTTAATTAAATTTTGAATTAGTTTAATTAATAAAATTAGGGGTTTAAATAAAGAATAGGAAGAGGGAGAGAGCTACCGAGAGTAAAAAAAACACAAGAGAAGAAAACAGAGAAGGCAGGGGTGAACCGGCTAAACAAGGGCCGAGAACCAAAAGCAAACAAGGGCCAAAAACACCACAAAAAAAAAAAAAAGAGCAGAGAAGGGGACGGAGAAAAAGAACCAGGGCAGAAGAAAAGCCAAGCATACAAAAACAGGGAGGAACGAAGCAGAAGTGACCTTCATCACAATCGTCTTCAGTCTTTGGAAACCAGTGACAAGAAAAGAGGCCAGGAACCAGAGAAGAAACCAAGAGGGAGTAGAGCCGAGAACCAACCCAGAAAACCAAAGAAAAAAACCAGAAAAGGAAAAACCAAGAAAACGCAAGCCACACACACAGCAAAAACCCAGACCCAAATTCGAACTCCAGCACCGTCCTCTGTTCTTCATCAGACGGACAGAGGGGACGAGCAGGAAGAGGAACAAAACAGAGGAAGGAACAAAAACAAATCTGGGAAGAACTGGAAGGAGACGCAATACAGGACCGAGAGAGAGTGAACCGAAACCCAAGCCGGATGAAATAAAAACCTAAGGAAAACCGGCAGGGTGAGGAAACAAACGCAGAAAAACAAACCAGAACCGGAGGAAACGAACAAGGGGAACAGCACAGAACCGTGGAAACACAGAAAAAGAAGAAAGAGCAAGGAGCAGGAAGGAAACTTGAAGAGAGGAGCTTCGTCCGCTGATTCGTGCACAGTCTCTGCGAAGCCAGGTAAGTTCTTCTCCCCGCTTTGTTAATTAAGTTTCATTTGTAACACTGCAAGGTAATATTGATTACCTTGCTACTGTTGCAGGCATGCGTGAATAATTCATGCATGCCTGCGACAATGCTAAGCAGTCGTTATATATGAGCAACCAAAAATTTAAATTTAAAACTATAAAAAAAACAAACCTTTTAATTCTAAGTTTTTACTATTTAGCCACGAAGAAAAGACTTTGTTGAAGGGATGAGATATGGATTGATCAATGTGCACTCATTACTCGATTTTTACTATAATTATAATAATAAGAAAAGTTGTCACCGCATGTTAAATCAAGCCAAGATTCCATATAAGGTAAACTACAAAGGCTGCTAGTGGTCCAAGGCAGATCGAGCTAGATTTTTTTTAATGGGAAACGAGAATGCATGAAAGATGGTAATTCAAATCAATTTAAGTTAATTTAATTAACATATAATCTAAAATATAAGATTTAGATGGCTTCTAAAAAAAATTAATAATTTAATATCAAATATTAAAATTAAAAAAATTAAATTAAAAAAAATTAACATAAGTTAATTTAACTAACTCGCCACTCATAATATATATTTTAAAAAAATAACAAAAAAATTGAGATTAAATAAAATAAATATTGTAAAAACCCGAGTTAGCTTAACTAATTCATACTTAGGTTAACCCATAGGAAAAAAAGGACAAAAAATCACAAAGTTTAAATATCAATAATTTAATGTCAAATGCTAAAATTAAAAAAAAAATCATATAAATAAACATAAAAAAAAAGGTCAACTTGAGTTAACTTGATTAATCTGCTACATGAGATGTAAGATTAAAATAACCTCACAAAAATAAAAATAAAACAAATAACAAAGTCTAAGGTCTAATAACACAATGTCCTATGATAAATTTGAAGAAACAAATCAATAAAAAAACCAAAAAGATCAAACTTAAACCAGCTCCAGGTTATTTATGAAACCAGAATCACCTTATAAAAAGGTAGTCATGCAAAAAAATTATGAAGTAAAATTTTCAATTATAAAAGTATTTAAAAAATAATCAAAATAATGAAAACCACATCCAATATAAATCTAAATAAAAGAAAACGATTAAGGACTAAATTGAAAAATAAAATAATTTTTTTAAATAAAAATATATAGCAATTAAAAGAATGAGAACCAAGATTGGGTAAACAAATTGAATATAATAAAATGTTGTAAGAAAAAATTGAAAAAAAAATCAAAAAAATTTATAAAAAAATAGCAATAAAAAAAGAATTTTTTGATGTATTTATATCTTTTTGGAATTCTCAATGTCTTTTCAAAAAATATTTAAAATTCAAAAAATTGTTTCCAACATGTTCAGTTATTAACGTGTTTATTTTAAAATTATTGTTTTTTTTTTTCATTGAATTGATATTAACATTGCCTTTTAAAAAAAATAAGAAAGATTAAAAAAATATATGAGTAAGAGAACCAAAAATACATAGAAAAAAAATAAAGGATTAAAGTGATTTCAGGTTACTTGATTAAAAAAAAAATTATAAATAAAAATATACCTATAAATGGATATTAATATTACCTGTTCGAGAAGGCACACAAAAATGGCCTAACTCCACACTCTCCTCTCCCAGAGAAAAAACAACAAATAGTGCCCTCCACACTTGCCAAGCACACACTCCCTAATTGTTTTCTTCATTTTTGACACCAGCCAAACCTCCATACACTGATTTCAGAACCTCTCTCTCTCTCTCTCACTTCCCTCCATCTTCTCTGTCTTCGCACAACCCAAGACCTTCTCCTCCTAGTAAAAACGGACCATTTCTACTCCAGCCCTTCATTGTAGTCAACAGCAGCGTCCACCACACGGACAACCATCTCTTCCATAGTCCAGCAGCATCCAGTGGTTAAATTCTTCTTGCTCAGCTGAACTGTGAGCCTCCAGTGTTCCATTTGCTCATCCTCAGGCCGGCAGCTATGTCCAGCAAATTCTCCACAGCAAACAGGAGCGCCCAACACTTCTTCCCCTCAGCGGTTCAACAGAAGTGACCGACATCCTCATGCAATTCCTCTCAGTAGCATCATCCTCCTTCCAGCAAAAAGTGTTTCT
>NW_011499876.1:226591-262407 GCF_000495115.2 Populus euphratica | reverse complement strand
TCTTTCTTAGTTATGAATTTTCTTTTGTGTGATCTGATCTCATTGGAGTTGTGCATATACTTCGTTTAAGATTTCTTGTCTTAGTTTTTTTCTTTATTTTGCCAAACAAACCGTATGTGATTTCCAAAATTCTAAAGAATTTCAAGATTATTTTAAAATTATTTTTAGTTTCTTGCGAGTTTTTTTACCAATTTCATTTGGTATTTGATTTGTAAATTTACATGGTAAAATATTGATATGGTATTAAAAATATTTACTTTTTTTATAAATTAAAAAAAATTATTTGAAAAAAATACAAAAATATTTTTTTATTTGTGTGAATATGGTTAAATTCTAAAAACTTTCATGCATATTTTATTAAAAAAATTGCATTTTCATCATACTTTGAAAAACACACAAAAAAAAAAAGTTGATGGATATCATAACAAATTTATGATTATCTATTAGAATTTGGCCAAAAATTCAAAAATATCATAAAAATCAATCTATTTTTTTAATTTTTGGAATATTCATTTTACATAATTATTTTGGGCACTCTGCAGATCATTAAATTTTCTAGTAATCATAATAATAGATGGTGACTCTTGAACTCCATTACTTATATTTTTATGATTAATCTCAATATATCCAAAACTCTCTCAATCAAAGATCCATACCCATCACTTGACATCGTACATGTCACGACATGATTTTACTTATCATTCTATTTTGTCTTTCATTCTAATTTATCATATCAAGGTTGATAAACTCATTTATAACATTCATCTTTTTGTATCCTAAAAACAATTACTCAAACATATTTTTCATTTATACATTTTATATTAATGACAATACCAATAAATCTCGTTAGTATTATTAGTCTTCTAAACCGAGAACTGCTAATCAAATCTAAGAATTGTCAATACCAATTGTAATCAAATTTAAATTTATTTATTTATTTTAAATTATTTTTTTTATATTTTTAAATTATTTTAATATACTAATATCAAAATAATTTTTTTAAAATAAAAAAATATTATTTTAATATATTTCTAAATAAAAATCACTTTAAAAAATTAACTATAATCACATTTCCAAATAAATTCAAATTAAATTCAAATTATCTTAATTATCCTACCAAATTAAATTAAATCAAGCCCATAACTTTAATAATAGGAGATTAGTCTCCTAGGCTCATGATGGTAAAGGAATCCACTTTAAGATACCTGACAGTGCTTTAAAAAAGGATTAGTCTCCTGTTCCAGAAAATGTTCAAGAATACTCTGGTACAATTAAAAAAAAAATACCAACAACAAATAAAATAAAAAATGAATAGTCATTAAGTGATGTATTTTTAAAACACAAAATACACACTCAAAAGTAGAATTTTTCGTAATTTGAAACACATAAAATGTTAATAATACTATTTTAAAAGAGAAGTTGAAAGCTATAAGTGAAGAAGCTTAAACCAAGATGCGTTGTAACAAAAGATTAGGTAAGCTTAGACAAATAATTATTACCTTTTCTTTTTCTCTGCCGATTTTGTTTTTAATTTTAATTCTTGTTTTCTTACAAATTCTTATACGAGATAGCATACATGTAAATATCCAACAAAATAAAAAATAAAAATTGTTCAAATAGAAAATACTAAATTTAAGATATTCAAATAATAGAATAATAGAAATTTAGAGACATTAAAAAAATTAAAAATTTAGACACTAATATGCAGTTTTTTCCATTGTTTCTAAAAAATTGTAAGCCATTCATTATTAATTAACATTAGTTATTTAAATATGAAAAAAATCAGGGACTCAAGTAGATATAATAATAATAATAATAATTGTTACATTATTATCATTATTATTATTAAAAAATAAAAAATAAGAAAAAGGATAAAAAGCAAATAAGTTTTCTCTACTGTAATTAAATATTAGAATCAAAATCAGCCTTCAAACTTTAAAAGTTCACATTTCAGGCAAAGAACAGAAAGTCCATTCATATGAACCAATTATTGTCTTCTTCAAGAAGCGTAGCCACCGCCACCGCCACTTTAATCTCTTCTGTCGCACTTCAGTCTCTAAAGCAATTCTCATCGACCACGACAACAAAACCAACAAAATGGAACTCACCAACCAACACCATAATCACTCACCCAATTCTCTTAGCAATGGAATCATGCGCTTCAATGCTTCAATTGAAGCAAATCCAAGCTCACATGACAAAAACCGCCCTTATTACCCACACTTTCCCAGTTAGTCGTGTCTTAGCCTTTTGCGCTCTCTCTGACTCTGGAGATATAAACCATGCCCATCTCCTGTTTTCCCAGTTACAAAACCCCAATACTTATATTTGGAATACCATGATTAGAGGCTACTCTAAAGCCAAAATGGACCAAACTGGCTTCTTGTTTTTCTGCCAAATGGTTCAGAAAGGTGTTGAAATGGACTGTAGGAGTTTTGTTTTCGCGCTCAAGGCGTGCGAGCAGTCTTTGGGAGTTTTAGAAGGAAAATCAGTTCATTGTGTTGTTTGGAAGATGGGTTTTGTTTATACTTTGTTGGTTCAAAACGGGTTGGTTCATTTTTATGGTTTGCGTGGTTGTTTGGGTTTAGCACGTCTAGTGTTTGATGAAATCTCTGAAAGAGATGTTGTGTCTTGGACTTCTATGATTGATGGGTATTCTAAGCATAAATGGTGTGAAGAGGCCTTGAAACTTTTTGACTCCATGTTAATGTATGGTGGTGTTGAGCCAAATGAGGTTACTATGATTGCAGTTCTTTCATCTTGCTCCCAGAAGGGGGATTTGATATCGGGGAAGACTTTTCACGAATATGTAAAAACAAGGAATGTGACTCGTAGCTTAAATCTGATGAATGCAATGTTGGATATGTATGTGAAATGTGGCTGCTTGGATTCTGCCAGAGAGATTTTTGATACCATGGGGGTTAGAGATGTGTTCTCATGGACAAGTATGGTTAACGGGTATGCTAAAAACGGTGAGCTAGAGATGGCGAGAACATTGTTTAATGAGATGCCTGAGAGGAATGTGGTTTCTTGGAATGCCATGATTGCTGGGTATTCTCAAAATAACCAACCGAAGGAAGCTTTAGAATTGTTTCATAACATGTTGGAGGCGGCATTTGCTCCAATGGAGAATACATTAGCTTGTGTGCTCCCTGTTTGCGGTCAATTGGGTTGCCTTGATGTTGGTCAGTGGATCCATCGAAACTACGTCAGAATGAGATACAACGAAACTAGTGTGATCTTAGCAAATGCGCTCATAGACATGTATGCTAAATGCGGAGTCATACATGAAGCTGCAAAAGTTTTTAATGACATGCCAGAGAGAAACTTGGTCTCTTGGAATTCCATGATTACTGCTTATGCTTCTCATGGGCACGCTAAGCAAGCTCTGAGTGTTTTTGAGCGAATGATAAGTGGAGGGTTTAAGCCAGATGATATTACATTGGTGGGTGTCCTGTCAGCTTGCAGTCATGGTGGCTTAGTTGCCGAAGGTCGAGAGTATTTTCAAAACATGAAACGAAAGTATGGTATAGAACCCAAGAATGAACACTATGCTTGTATGATCGATTTACTCGGTCGAGTTGGGCTCCTAGAAGATGCATACGAGTTAATAACCAAGATGCCAATGGAGCCAAGTGCAGCTGCTTGGGGTGCCCTAGTCCATGCTTGTAGGATGCATGGGAATGTTGAAGTAGCTAAGATTGCTGCTCCTAGGCTCTTGGAGCTGGACCCTGAAGACAGCGGTATCTATGTTCTGCTAGCTAATATTTGTGCTGCTGGGAGAAGATGGGGTGATGCCAAAATGGCTAGAAGAATGATGAGGGAGAGAAGGGTGAAGAAGATCCCTGGGCGTAGCATGATAGAAGTTGAGGGCCAGTTTCACGAGTTTTTGGCTGGTGATGAATCACACCCGCAATCTGGAGGCATTTATAACGCATTAGATCAATTATTTGCAATGTCTAAACTAGAGGACTGTTTTGAAAAATAACTTGGAATTTATTAAATTGATTTTTTCTATTTTTTCATCGAATTAGTTTTGTATAAAGGTCCGTAATTTATAATTTAGATTATTTGATTATTAAGGCATGTTAATGTTAATTGCCCTAAAATAAAAAATAAAGATATAAAATAATTAATAGATGAGATATATCCGTGTATCTCTTAAAACATAACGGCCGTTCACCATTAGATCTCTTAAAATTAATAATTATTAAAAAATACAGTGTTTTTCCTACTGTAATTGCTATCATTATTTAATAATCCTAAATTATCTTGACTCCTAGAAGATGCATACGAGTAATTACATCATTATTTAATAATCCTAAATTATCTTTTCCAAAATATTCCTCAATTCAAAAGTTTTATTAAGCGCTTTACCAACTTTTAGTCCCAAAAACAGTAACATTAGCTTTACATTATTTACAATTCAATATAACCTAATAAAAAAAATTATAATCTTTTTTCTTATATATATTGACTAGTTCTTCAATGCATTCATACCAAATAAATTCCCTTAAGGATATATATATATATATATATGAAACTTTATTTCAAAATAAATAAATAAACAAGCAGAAGCTTTGATGTTATCTTAAATAATAATATTTACAGCGTCTTCTTGTTCCATTACACGAGAAGAATTCTCATATCACACCCCCACGTTATCCCTTCTACAACTGCAATTAATCACAAGCTTTCCTTACACACGGTTCCCTGTACAGGCGTGCATGAATTATTTATTCACCTCTCTTACACAGCACGAATACATCACATGTTATCGGTCAGAGTTATATACCATGGCCTGTGAACGCCGATTGATACGGTAGCTGCCACCACTAATACTTCAGCAGTTGCCACCACTCTTTCTGCCAGCATGACAGCTCCAATTGACCGGAGTGCCGCCTGTGACAATTTTCTTCCCCAGGGTCCACTGCCCCCAAGCACAATTCCCCTTAGAGCCAGATAAACAGCGCGGGAAACTATTTCAAAAACAGGATCCCCGGCCTGCAAGCTCTTTGCTAACATCCTAGCCATGACCAACTTTCTTGGCTTATGCTTCTCATCATCTTGCGAGAACCCGCTCACTACTTCGACTATTTCTTCAATACCTACATCATCAACACGGTCTAGGACTTCTGACAATTTATTACTGCGCTCTAATAGAATGCTTTCCATGCCTGCATTGCTGTTTACCGCTCGCTCTGTCAGGAGGGTTTGCTGGTAAACAAGAATGCTGCATATCATTAAGTTTCAGATCAGTTAGTAACCCTCTTACATCAAATAAAGATACAAGAGAAAGCTCTACACAAAATGCAGCCCCAAAAAAATGGAAATAGAAAACAATGAGTGAGCATCTTTCCAATCAATCCATCCGGTCTCAAAAAGGCAGTGTTGTTGGAAAATTTTGAAGTAGCATCTCAAAGGAGGCCTGTGGATCACTTACCTGGTAGAAATTACTATCATTTTCTGAATTTCAGCCTGCACAGACCTCAACCGAGACAGGTTTAGCATAAAAGTTTCAGGCAAAGTTTCTTTTGTCAGACCAGAAACCCCACTCACAATCTTCAACAATCCAAGCCTCACCAACAAATCAATTCTTTCACCAGTGCATTCTGGTTCTGGTTGTTGGTTATCTGATTGAAACATGAAAAAAAATGAGGATGTTGGAAGAAATGTAATTACCATACATTTTCAAGCAAACTACTCATGTCATAACAAACTTTCTTGTCAACTTCGCAAAGAACTAGATATTGTGTATAAATTTACAATTTTTACCAAGTAGCTGGCATACCTGTCTCTGAAGGTACAGAAGTAGAACCCATTGCACTGCCATTTGTTTTGGCCAGAAAGCTTCCACCGGTTCTAAGGGTAGTGAGAGGTACAGAAACCTGTGATGAACTGTCATCGCTCTTCAAAGAAAAGAGAGAATTCTTGTGCTCTTCCCACTCTTGATCTTCACTATTCTTAACAGATGAAAGCCACTGCATTGTCAGCGGTAGAGAGATACAGGCATCTGAATCAGACCCATAATGCTTGGCAAAGGCTTTTCTAAGGTAATCCAAACCAGCAGGACCTGTTAACAAAGGCTCCATCATCCTTATTCGTACTTTACTAATCTCTTGCTTGAGAGCCTGTCAAATATGTAGATCATTCAGATAACTGTAACTCTCAAACGCATATTAGGCTCAGCAAGAAAATATAATGTAGCCAACACAACTAGAAAACAGCGAACATGAAAAGAAAAGGCTATGAATGTCAAGCAGTTGATTTTCAAGCAGTTGATCACATATAATACAGAGATTGGCTGCGGAGAGGTGCTCATATTCTGTTATATGGACATTACAGCAGATATGATCCACAAAAATACATGCTAAATAGGAGAAATTTCTAGCAGTGTTTTCCCAGAAAACATGAATGATCATGTATATTGAAGCAAATATAAGACATTTTTCATTCTGTCTGAAATGACCAGAAATAAGTTCCAGCAAAGTTGACCCAGAAGAGCAATACATAAGCCTAGAGCAAGAACAACAAAACAAAAAGAGGCATGAATGAATATGCAAACCTGAATCTGCTCCAGCACAAAGCGTAGACCCTTGATCATTGCAGCAATATGTGGATGCTTCGATTCATCTTGGGTCTGACAAGTCTCAGCCAACTCTTTCAACAATTTCTTATGCAGGGCCTTCATTACATCCTCCTGGGCTGGAGAGGAGAGTTTCTGCAACGTAACTAATGCAAACTCTAGAATCTTTCCACAGTAACCAATGTCCAGGTTACCTGACTTTAGAACCTAATAATAAGAGAAGGGAAATTAGTATTACAACAGATATAACACCCTAGTAGTAGGAAAAGATCCCCACCTGAGAGAGAAGATCTAGATCAATAGCTTCAACAATCTCTTGTTTCCAGCTCTCTGGAGCCAGCTCCTGAATTCCATCCCTCACCTCCCCCACAAGTTGAACGACCCGATCATATTTGGGCTCATCTTGTTTCATTGATTCCATGACACTATCCCAGAAAGCTGCCTCCATTGTCTCTCTCACCTTTGCCTGAAAGCAATAAGGTTAGCGGGGAAAATTAGCATCTAAATTCTAAATCTCAACTAATCACCAGCTTGGTGGATACTTAAAACAAGTTTTGATTATTGATAAGAGTTTCCTGTGAAATCTACACAGAGTTGTGATAAATGTTGAAGTATGAATAAACTTTAGAGGCTTAGACTTAATAAATGATAGCAAAATCATTTTTCAACAAGATTCCACAAAGCAGCATATTAATATCACAGGAGCTTTATAGGAGGAGCAACCATTATTCCCTGGGCAAAGCATGCAACTCCAAACAAAATAATAAAATAAAAAAGAAGTAATGAAACTAATGGAGATATTATTATGCCAATTTCACTATCTTCCAACGGATTGATTATTGGTTAATGATCACAGTTGTCTTAATGCACAAACCTTGATACTACTTTCATCTTTGTCAGAAATATTGAATCTCTCAACAAAACCATGGCGTTTCTCATGGAGAAATTCATTTACGATCAATTCATTCTCTGTTAATGATTTTCCAACAGCAGAACCTGATGGACCATCTAAGCAACAGCTGCTACTTGCAGAGGAACCAAATTCTTTAGCTGAGGAGGTATCTTCTCTGAATAAGGAGCGAACTACATGGCTTGGCCTCTGAATACCATCACTCACATTATTTCTATTAGCAGTGTTAGCAACAGAAGGAGCATATAGGGGCATGCTAGGAGATGGAAGATGCATTAGTGGTGACCCTACTGGACTTCCATTTTCCTTGGCTTGAAAATACTTTGATCGTGTTTCAGATAGTGCAATTTCCATTCGCCTGATACCAGCATCTCCACTCAGGTGTTGTACCTTTTCCCTTAAAAGTTTTTGGTCTTCTGCAACCTGTATTGAAACAATTAAAAGACAATCATCTTAATGAAAATACCAATATGGGAAGGAACATTCTGCATGAATACCTTATCAAAAGGCTCAACAAAAATCAATCTAAATTCAGATGATCATTTGTTCAATTACTCGAACATCCCCTTTCAATAACAAAGGTAAAGGCAATTAACGGTACATGCCAAGAGTTGAAAGGGCAGCAATTATTCAATACTTTCACATCACTATGAAAGAAAGAAAAAGGTTTCTTTTTGTTTTTTTTACTTCAAAACCATTTTAATGTGACAACATTTGTTCATGTCATGTACATCAGCTACTATTTTAGTGGATAAAGATAAGACCTGATTCTGAATGGCTTTCATATCATGAGTAAGAATATCACTACTCCCTCCTGGGGTGAGCTTGCATTTCTGGATCATAGAGAGCTCAAGCTGGCAAGCAGCTCTCACCAAGTCCTCCTCCAATGACTGTGCATCCTTAACCTTCCACACAACAAAGCAATTCAAGTAGGAGCACCATTCTTTATCAAAAGCTGCAAGCTGAGACCTGAAAGTGCAACGTTTCTGTGAAATGGATTCAAACTCCTCATCAGAACTGTGCATGGGCCCATCCAGTATAATCCTTATCAACAGCTCAAACTCTCGGATGAAAGATCCAGCAGACTTGGCCAGAGCAATCTCACGCTCCCCTTGACCACTGAAAACAGCATCTGGATGACCTAAAATCATGTAGGCACAAAGAACCATTCTCACTGGATACCTAGACATTTTAGCAGGACGTCTGGCAGAGTCCCCAGAGGCACCTACTTTTTTGGCCTCTCTACTCCTTGTATAAGACCTGGGTGTGGTCCTTTTCTTAGGGGTGGCAACTCTTTTGAGAAGGTGATCAATGTTGTCCAAGCTGGAAGGATGATCCATGGCAGCAACAGCCATTGAGACTCTAAAGCGGCTCTCAAGACGATCAAGCAAACGTTCTACAGTCTGAAGAGTACCAGTCAATTGAATCAGACGAGCAAGCTGCTCAAATGGCATTGACTTCACACAGTTCTCATTGATTTTCAAGGCATCATAGTCTTTTGCCAGGTCTATGGTAGTTCTCCTTGACCCAAGGAACTGCCTCCAGCACCTAAGAGAATGTGAGCAAGTATACATTATTCAGGTGAAATTTATACTAAAGCACAAGCCAGATGTTTTTGTACAGGGTTAGATGTTTGACAGATTCACCAAAACTTCACAAGATAGCAAGTGTCGGTAATATACCTTGCTAATTTTCTAGAAAGGAGATCAGCCTGCTGGTGCGTCTTATTCCAGTTTACCCGAACTGAACTATGCTGAAGTCCTCTTTGCCTCAAAAATTCTGCTCTCTGTCTCTTTGCCTGATTATCATAAAACTCAACGAAAAGCCAAGGAAATGAGCAGCAAAACAAAGGCAACCAGCTTACAATTGAATATAAGAAGATATTCATTATTAATTTCAGAGTTCAGACAATATCTTTACCCTTTGCAGTCGATCTTCCAGCTTTTCCCTCATTCTCCTCCTCTCAATCTCACGTTGGTGAGAGACAGACCTAGCTACTCGCTGAACTTGCAACAACCTAGCACATGCCCTCTTCTTTTCTGCTTCCAACAATCCCATACGCTTCATTTCAGCAGCTGCACGCTTTTGGTTAATTGCTGCACGTACACGCTCCTTGTACTTACTTTCCCGAGCCCTTCTTCGCAATAATGATTGGGATGTTCTCTCCTTCAATGTGGCCCTTCTTTGCCTGTAAGCCTTGAGCATAAGCATTCTATTTGCTTCAGCCTGCTGAACCCGTAACTCCACTTTTGTTCCAAGCCTCTCCCTTTCTCTCTCAAAACGCTTCTCCACCCCAGTTTTAGCTGCCTGCCGCAACTCATGCAACCTAGCCAGGCGCATCTGAGCATTTGCCAGAATGCTGAGCCTGTAATATCAGAATGTGAGCCTGTTAAAGAGTAATATAAAACTATTCAAGTGAAAGGTTTTTTGATATGGTATTAGAACCTTGTTAATCAAATAGTCATGAGTTTAAATTTCACCACCTCTATTTTATTTTAAAAAAATTTAAGTATAAGGTTGTGTAGACCTATTCAAGTTTCAAGCCTAAATGACTTTCACTTGAGAGGGTGTGTTAGAGAGTAATATAAAATTATTGCTAATACCTCACCAAACAGCTAAAGTTTTTGGATGAAATGGTTCTTTGACAAAGCACAAACATGCAGCTTGACTAATAATTATAAATTTATAAAATAAAGTGGTTTGAAGGGAATGTTCTTCCAATTTTGTTTTAATGGGCAAATCTAACATATTGTATTGACTATAGGGAAACCAAATTAGAATGCAAAAAGAAAAAGAAAATATGCAGAGCAATAAGCCAAAAAGAATAAGTCTGCGGTGCAGATGGAAGAGAATAAAAAATGTAATCTGTTTTTAGAGTTGGCATTTTCAGGCAAAATTATTTTGGATGCCGTCAAGAAAAAGGATAGCACGGGTCAGCATTTGTTTCGTAAATGAAATACCATTTGATGATAGGTGACATGCAATAAGGATAAGTGAAAAAACTGTAAAAAAATATGCGGTGAATGAACAATTGTTGTCAGCTAGTATCCATGGATTATGAGAGTAAAAGACACATAGAAATCCTAGGAATGAGAACTCAGGTTAAAACCTTAAGGGGCAACGTAGATAGAGAAGAGAGACAAAGAAGAAATTCACAATAATGTCAATAAAAGGTAGGAAAAGAAAAACAAATCATGAATCATCACTAAGCAAGCAGCATCATGACCCATCACTGAAGTAAGTGATGAATCAACACAATATGAGCAAGCCTCGAACAACAATGATAATTCATGTAGATGCTTAATGATCACATGGATAACAATCCACACCACCAACCTTTAACGTCAAAGATAACAAGTAAAGAATCCATTAAAAACTATGGCATAACTCAAAACTAACAAGGACACGACCTTTTTTGCTCCGCAGCGTGAAGCTTTGCTTCAAGGCGTTGCGCAAGGTCGTCTTCATGAGATGAATACTGTGAGGGGCTTCTTGGCTTTGGTCTAGCCTTGCTTGACAACTTCTCATAGAATTGCTGCTCTCAAACAAATCGCCAAAATAATGGTAGTATATCAATTAAAAATGGTTCTAACATGGAGTTGGGTGAGCAAAACAAGAAAAGGAAAAACTTTTTTCACACTAAAATAACACAGATGGCTTATAAAATCATCACATTCACAAAATAAGACTTTATAGAGAAAAAAATAATATAATCAACAGAAAATCGCTTCTTCAAGAGAAAAAAATCGGAAATTAAAAAAAAAAGAACAGGTAATAATTATGACAATCAATCAAAAGAGAAAAAAAGAATAATTATGAGCATGAATTTAGACGAAAGTTCAAACGTTGCTCTCTTTGATCATGAAAATAAAAGGCTAAAATTGAATAAAAGAATAAGAAAATAATTAAGTGAAAAAAATAAAAAAAAAAATAAAGGAACCTGTCTACGGAGATGAGCGTGTCGGAGTTTAGCTTCGATTTCTTCAACACTACTAGTTGTTGGAGCCTTGGCTTCTAAGAGTCTTTTTTGAAGCTTTCTCGGTATTCTCCTCGGAGACGAAAACGGTACCGTATCACTGACAGGAAAATCAAGCGCAATTCCACCAACCACCACCCCCGTTTCCGGCGACGATTCTACTCCGGTATCCATAATTTAAAATGAAAGAAACAGCAACAGAAGCACCAAGTGATGCAAATTCTAACTCTTTTTCTTTCTTTATTTCTTGATGGATTTCTGGTTTTATTTATCTATTTATTTATATTTACAAGAAAAATCAAAGGAAAAAAGCTGCGTCAATTCTTACTTGATTTTTATTTTTTATTTTTTTTTTGGAGAGAAAGAAGAAATGGAAAGCGTGTCCGCCTGTGTGTTTATGTTTACGTGAGTTTCTCTTTACTCATCCTCTACTTCTACTTATCTTCATCACCTCCTCGGCTTTTTCCTGCCACGTCATCTACCTCAACGGCTCTCTTTTGTCGTTTTTTTCTTTTTTCCATGTATTGCCCCTCGCCTTTTTGTTTTTTTACATAGCTGTGCAAGTAGTCATGAAAATCAATTCGGTTCCCTGGGCCGGCCGGGTAATTAGTCTATATGAAAACTTTTTTATAATTTTATTTTAAATTAATTTGTAGAATAACTCAGTAAAATTTAATTAATTTAATTAACTAAGCTAAACCCATATGATATCTACCTGGACAAATTTCAAGGATTTTTCAAATTCTTATACTGTATAATGTCATTTCATTTTAAAAAATTAAAACAATATTTCTAATATTAATTCAAGTTTATCTACTAATTGAAGATTTTAGCAATCAAGTTTGCTAATGCAATGTTTGTTTTGAGTTGGTAATTATATTTGAATGTATTTTAAAAGTTTGTCTACTTGAAAATATATTTAAATTAATAATTTTAATGCACTAATATTAAAAATTAATAAAAAAATATTTCTATATGAAAACTTTTTTTCTAATTTTATTTTAAATTAATTTAGAGAATAACTCAGTTAAATTTAATTAATTTAATTAATCAAGCTAAACCCATATGATATCTATCTGGATAAATTTCAAGAATTTTTCAAATTTTTATACAGTATAATGTCATTTCATTTTAAAATATCAAAACAATATTTCTAATATTAATTCGAGTTTTTCTACAAATTGAAAATTTTAGCAATCAAGTTTGCTAATGCAATGTTTGATTTGAGTTGATAATTATATTTGAATGTGTTTTAAAATTTTATTTACTTGAAAATATATTTAAATTAATATTTTTTAATAATTTTAATGCATTAATATTAAAAATTAATAAAAAAATATTTTGATATATTAAAAAAAACACTTTGTATTATAATAACAAATACATAATAAAAAAGAATTGCTCATGCTCTCCATTAGATAAATATGACAAAAAGAGAATATTGATTCTCATTTTTATTTGAGAAACTGAAATACAATTATGAATTAATTGAAAGAATTTTTCAATGATTATAATTATCTAGTCTAAAAAAAGGGTGTCATGTTCTGTTTTTTAATATAAATTAGATTACTCACACCAGACAGTGGTGGTTTGGGATAAACCACAAAACTTTGTGGCATTTGGTTGGCAGTAACTTTATTTTTTATGATTTAAGTTGCAAAAGGTACTGTGTTTATGCTCTGATTTAAGGCGTGTGATAGGTAGCCTTCTGATATACTGAAATGCAGTTTACCTGTTTCCCGTACCTACACCAAATAAAATATATTATTTTAATAATTTTTTATTAAAAAAAAATTAAAAAACAATAAATATTATATTCTCAACCATTCTTTAAACATGGAAGGATAAAACAAGTTAAAAAAAAAAAAAAAGATAAAAAGCTTGTGTAAGCCAATCCAAGCAAGAACGGTATACTATTAAAAGGTAAGATAAGTTACTCTAGATTAACTTGATAAATTTATTTTTTTTATAATAAAATTAAAAAAATTTAATAAAAAAATAAATTAAAAATAATCATAAAATTATTTAAAAGAATATAACGCATATGATGCTATCAAAAAAAATAAATAAAAAATGTTAATCCTTATTAACTTTTCAAACTCGTGATCCGAATCATTATATGAAAAGCACTATATATTAAAAAATTATAAAACTCAATCTTTAGAAAATAAAATATTGAAAGATGACTCAAAAAACATTACACAAAAAATCACAAAAATAGCAATTAAAAAACTGAGTATTAAGATTGTAAGAAAAAATAAAGGGTAATAATGAATTTTTAAATTCAAATTTAAATTGAAAAGAATAAAAAAGTCAATACACAGTTAACTTGGATTGAAAAATAAAACTAAAAACAATAAATTTTTTATAAAAATATCAAGAAAAAAATCAAAAACAAATTTAAAAAAATATGGATCAAACTGAAAACACCAATACATGATTAAAAAAATGAATATCTAAAAAATTTTAATGTGTTTTTTTCACATATAAAAAATCTTAAAAGTAAACTGAAAAACTTATGAACACATATAATTACATAAACTACAAACTATTTCTTAAATAAACTAAAAAAACCCATCAGTGATATTTAATATTTCAATATGGATCATTTAACCAATTGTGTTAGATTAATATATTTATGAAAATCAAATTATAATAAAAATTAACACACACATAAAATTTATTCGAATAAAACAAAAGGAAAAAAACTATACAGGACTACACATTTTTAAAATATTATTAAAAATAAATATTTTTTATTTTAAAAATAAGTTTCATCAATATAAAATATATAAGAAAATTAAATGGCTTTTTAACCAAAAAAAAACACTCTTGAAACTTTGGTATACCAATTATGACTTCAAAAAATAGCCTTAAAACTCATAATTAACCCAAAACTAAAAATCTTTTAGAGTTTATATATGTGATTTTAGGTGTTTTCAAAATAAAAAAAATATTTAATTTTAATTCCTTTTATTATATAAAATTATTTAATCCAAAAATTAATTATTTTAGTATCTGAATCATTTTCAACAATAACTTTTTTTCTCTTGACAAGAATTCAGCGACATTCTCTTTTTTTTCCATCGAAAAAAGATGAAAAATGAAAATAATGGTACCAAATATAATGTTTAAAAATTACAAGGATTGGTTAACTTAATAGCTGAAAAAAAAAGGGGTTAAAATGAACTTTAAAAATAAATTACAGAGCCCCATCTATGTTACCCTTTTATTTTACATAAATCATTTTTTTTTTCAATTCAATCTTTATAGAAAAAAAATTAAAAATTGAATTGAATTTTTTAAAAAATTTTGCTATTACAATTTATAGTGAATTGTGTGAATTATAAGAGGGTGAACATTTAAAAATAAAAACTACAGTAAAAAAACCACACTCTTTATGTATTCTGTTAATTAAATTAGTGAAAATGTGAATCATATTTCACTTGATTCGATTCCTTTTTCTGTTAAGAAAAGTTTTTTAAACCTGACTCCAGTTTATAACTCTATCTAGACTTCAAGTCATAGGTTAAGTTTATGCGAGCCGATCCAAGCCAACACCGTACACTATTAAAAGATAAGTTAGTTTGAATTAACTTAATAAACTTATTTTTTAATTATAAAATTAAGATAATTTAATAAAAAAATAAATTAAAAATAGCTGCAAAACCATTTAAAAAAAATATAACATCATATAACACTATTAAAAAAAGATATTAAATCTTTTTAATTTTTTAAATTCATAATATATAGATCATTATAAAAAATCACTACATATTAAAAAATTACAAAAATCAATCTAATGAAACATAAAAAAATGACTCAAAAGCCATTACACAAAAAATCCAAAAAACAGCAATTAAAAAACTGAGTGTTAAGATTGCGAGAAAAAATAAAGGGGCAGCAATGAATTTTTAAATTCGAATTTAAGTTGAAAATAATAAAAAAAAACTAATACACAGTTAACTTGGATTAAAAGATAAACTAAAAATAGTAAATGTTTTATTAAAAAAAATAGGAATTAAATTAAAAACACCAATACATGATTAAAAAAATAAACATCTAGAATTTTTTTAATATGTTTTTTCACATACAAAAAATTTTAAAAATAAATCAAAAAACCTATAAACACGTACAATTATATAAATTACAAACAAATTCTTAAGTGAATTAAAAAAATAGAAGCCATCAATGATATTTAATATTTCAATATAGGTTATTTAACCAGTTGTGTTTGATTAATGTATTTATGAAAATCAAATTATAATAAAAATTAACATACACATAAAATTTATTTGAATAAAACAAAAGGAAAAAAAATATTTATACAGGGCTACATATTTTAAAAATAAGTTTCATCAATATAAAATATATATATATATATAAGAAAATTAAATGGCTTTTTACCCAAAAGAAACACCCTTAAAACTTTGTTTAACCAATTATTACTTCAAAAAATAGTCTTAAAACTCATAATTAACCCAAAACTAAAAATAAAAAAATGCTTAATTCGAACTTCTCTCATTATATAAAACTATTTAATCTAAAAATTAATTATTTTAGTGTCCGGAATCATCTTTAATAATAACTTTCTTTTTCTTAACAGAAATTCAGTGACATCCTCTCTCCTCTCCATAAAAAAAAAAACTAAAAACTAAAAATAATAATATCAAATATAATGTTTAAAAATTACAGGGATTGGTTAACTTAATAGCTGAAAAAAATAGAGGGCTAAAATAAACTTTAAAAATAAATTGCAGAACCGCTATCTATGTTACCCTTTTGTTTTACATAAATCATTTTATTTTCAATTCAATCCTCATAAAAAAAAAAAGGACACTAGTCTAATTGTACAAAAACAAATTGAGGATTAAATTGAATTTTTTTAAAAAAATTACTATTACAATTTATAGAGAATTGTGTGAATTATAAGAGGGTGACCATTTTTAAAAAAACTACAGTAAAAAAACCACACTCTTTATGTATTCTGTTAATTAAATTAGTGAAAATGTAAATCATATTTCACTTGATTCGATTCCTTTTTCTGTCAAGAAAAGTTTTTTAAACCTGACTCCAGTTTATAACTCTATCCAGACTTCAAGTAATAGGTTAAGTTAGCTAATATGAAACAATCAAGTTTTACGATTTCTCTTTAAAAAAAAATATTTAAGATAGAAGTCTTTTTAAAATAAATAAAAAAGGTCAAATTACATTTTGACTTGTTCTTCTTTCTCTTAATCTAACCCGAGCCAGCTACCTAATTGACATGTTTAATAACATTACTTTAAACGCTTCGAACGCCATTGTTGCAATTGAATCTTTAATTGATAAGATTACATTAAATAACAACTTGATTATCGATTAATAATGCTTTTAAGACGTTCAAACCCATAAGAAAAGGCAATAATTCCTTTGATTTCAGACGTGATCAAGCAAATGGATGAGCCATAGGTTGCCAATAAAGACCATTTGTGCTTTGTGGGACGCTATCATAATAATTGCAATCAAAATCAATCAATATTATTTCTTTCCAGAAAGCAGAAAAAATAAATAAATAAATAAACATTTGGCCATGATATCATAGCGAGAAACAAGATGGAGGGATGTGTCCCTTGCAAATAATAATTTCATATGCTTTATTATCTTCTTTGTCCTAATCTCGAGAGTTGATACATCATAAAATATATTTATTTATTACTTTTTGAGTTTAAATCTTAAAATTAAATTCCTTTTAATGAACAGGGACGAGTTTAAGATTATTTAGGATGGGATTTGGTATTGGTTAATATACAAACTAGTTCAAAAATATCTTTTATTGTTAAAAAAAAAAAACCTTGATTTTTGAGTTTGAACTTTAAAATTAATATCCAAAAACTATGAATTTTTTTGAGCTTGACTTGAAGCTTTTGTGGTCGATTAATTGATTAAAGAGATGGTTGAAAATGGATGGATCAACCCACTTCCTTAGCACCTTCCAATTGTTTAAGAAGTCAAATTTATAACCTTTTTTGAGCTATACTTTCCGTGCTTTCTAAAACTATCTTCCCTGCCAATGGCTTTGCTGACACGTAACCAACTTGATTCTCGCTTGCTCTTTTAGGTTCTTCTGACTTGGGAGGAAATAGCATAAGCATGTCGTCGATGTGTTTAGCAAACGGTGGCTTGCTAAAGGACCTAAAAAAATAAAGTTATGAGTCAAATTGCTGAGTTAGCATAATAAATTTATTATCTAAATTATGAAGTTGAGTTAATCTTATAAAATAATAAAATAATAATATTTAATTATCAACAATTCAAATATAATAAGATGAAATTAAAAGAAAAATAGTAAAAAAAACATCAAAAAAATTAAACACCAACAAATCTAGATAAGATCGTCAAAACTCATAAGTCAGATTATGCAAATAAGATAAATTTATAAAAAATAAAAAATAAAAATATGAAGCTCATTTATCGAGAAAACAAAAGGCTAAAGGGTTGAGCTAAGAAAATATTCAATGTTAAAAAATAGCATAAGAAAAAAAATATATGTGAGTTAACTTGGGCAAAATCGTCATACACGTGATCTAAGTTATGAAACTTGTATAACATCATAGAAAGAAAAGTAAAAAAAATCATAAAGCACAAACTTCTACAAACTTAATATCGAAGAATAAAATCAAAAAATAAAATCAAGTTAACATTTCATACTCGTATTCCAGGTCATAAGATCGAGATCACCAAACTAAAAAGAATTGTAAAGCTTAAATCCAAACCAACTTAATGTTGAATGATAAAATTAAAAAAAAAATCAATTATATAAAAACAATCTAAAGAAAAAATAAATTAAAATAATGATGACAAAATAAAACGAAACAAAATTCTAAAATGCTAGCATTTTATTCAACTCAATCTTAAAAGATTTTATACCCGAACACGCACAATATTTAACTTTTTTTCAGTGTTTTTTTTTCAATTAACAATTACTCTTCAAAAAAACATAAACATGTGCCTTATGAATTTAACAGGTTATAAGGGAATTCACATTCATCCCATCACAAGCACTTACAGGGTTTAGTGACCTCTACATCAAGATAATGATGTATTTAAGCATGAGTATACCCACTAAAAAAAGCTTTACGAAGCTATTTGTTGTTACCTAGTTAGAGGATGATTCCACGTAGGAATACTTGAAAAGATAAAATAAATGATGAGGTTCTTAAAGCAATCTTATGTGAAGTCTTATATGCCATTATCATTTCATCATGTCGAGCTTTAGAATTATTTCTAATTAAGTTTTGAATGTTGAGTATTAAAGTTTTCTTGATTGATTCTACTTGTCCATATTATGTGATTATTTTACTTCTAAAAGAGAGTTATGAATTTAGATAACTATGTAAATTATATTAAGGTAAAAAATATAAAAATATACTTATGTTACGTATGTAATTTTGATATGGCATGTTTCGTTATAAAAATGATAACATTGTTTCCATTCAAATAGTAATAAGTACATAATATAGGTTTATGGTTTCATATTACAACTAGTGGAAGGAAAAATAAAAGGTTCTTAAGTTGCTTTTCAGTTTACGCAATGAGTCATTTGACATTCTGTCTAAATTGTTCTCTTTAGTAAAGTTCTATTTATTTGCTCTGTCACTCTATTTTGCTATGGAGTGTATGCTAATATGAACTGTTTTTTATACCTTCTTATTGATAAAGATTATTAAATTCATCATCGGCATATTTTCCTCCATTATCTGTCCTTAAACACATAATTTATCAACCTAAGTTTTTTTGTTAAAAGCTTAGTAATCCATCATGTTATGCCCAATGCTTTTAGCATGATAATCACACTTCTTTGCATGTTTATGCCAACTAAAAATCAAATTCAATCAAGAAAAAGATTAAATAAACAAATATTAATCAAAATAATAAGAAGTATGATATAAAAATTAATTAAAATAAAATACTAAAGGATAAAATTGAATTAAAAAATCAAAAAAGAATTCAAATCTAATACCATGTGCTACAAGTACCAACCTATTTTCCCTGCCTATTTATCCCAGTCCTTTTATTTGTCTTGATTTTAATTTTGATCCTGGAATACTTAATTGTTTTAAATTAGTCAAATTTTGTTTTATTTTGCTAAATTGTGCACAAAAAAATATCCTTAACATTTTAAAATCTCAGTATCAAGGCAATAAAAAACAAATCTAAGTAAAAGCCAACAAAAAAGGTTTAAATTGAAAAAAAAGACCTAGATAAGAAAAAGGACTTGAACTTCCTTTTGCTTGTGCAAATCAATCCTTAACTTTGAAAAAAAAGAGTTGAAACAGCTATAATTACTTTAGATATATTAAATTATTATTATTATTATTATTTGCAAAATAGAGAATTAACTGAGTAATTAAGTATTTTCTTGACACCTTAAGAGCTCTATATACATGCATAAAAAATTAATCACCAAGACCAATTGCAAATCATAACAGTATCAAAAGACCAAATAAAAAAATAATATTATAGGTTTAAAGTAAATTTGTTCTAAAACAAATTCAAGCGATTTTTATGGACATAATTTGATGAGAGTTAAAGATTATTGTCTATAGATAAAAATGTGAAGTGACATTTTGTTTCATGCCTTATTGGTTAGAAATGTTCAAATTTTAACTTGAGTGTTTACGAGGAAGAAAATTTTTTTAAAGCTTTCATTTTGCAATAATAAAGCATGTCCATAGTTTCTTGAAAAGCTTATTTCACATAGAAAAATATTATTTATCATTCAAATTGTTTATTTTTAATTAGAAATGACTTTATGAAACATGAGCTTTAGCTATTATTTATGAAAGAAAAGAATATTTGTTAGCTCAAAATGTGTTTAATTAATTTCAAAACTAAGAATCACAAATGCTCGTTTCTAGATCGTTTTTTGGTCAAGGGATTCCTACATCTAATGATTGACTTTGTAAAATGATATGTCGTTCTCTTGGTGTCGGGCTTACACATTTTGTCTTTGTTTTCTTTCTTTTTTTAGTTTTGAGCACCATTATCATATTTGTTATTTTGCAAGACATGCTCAAATTTTTGAATTCTTTAAATTTTTCAAGATCATAGCGTTGTTTAGGAACATTTGATCATTAAGGATCATTTTGTGTATTTTTGTAGTCAGATTGCTTTTCTAATTCTTAACTTGCCTCTAGTGTGGAGGGAGTGATCTTAGTCAAGGTTCATTCTTAAAAAACTTACCAAGCTCAATAGGGATCACATAGAGATATTTTTTTAGGCTATGTTTGTTTACCAAAAATTAATTTTCAGAAAACTACTTTTCAAACTTTCATGTGTTTGTTCGTCATTAAAAAAATTGATCAATGGAAAACACTTTCCAGTCAAATGAAAATTTAGCTTGATTTTTCAAAAAAGTGTTTTCCTTTTATTTTGAGCAGAAAATATTTTTTAGAAGTTGTGAAAAATTTAGAAATGTCATATTATTTGTTAATTATACCAAATTTGGTACTCAAACTTTTAATTGCTATTTATTTTTTTTGAATATTTTTTTTCCATTTCATCCCTTAGAATTTAATTTTTATATTAATTTTACTTTTTATTTTTATAATTGTTATTTGCTTTTCCCTTATCATTTTTTAATTGAAAATTTTTATCTATCAAATGTGGTCCTTATTCTTTTGATTGTTAGTTATTTTATTTCAAATAATTTATGAAATGTTAATTATTATTATTTTAATTTCTTTATCTTTTAATTTTTTTATTTTTTAGATTTATTCTCTATTATTTTGATAATTATTTATTTTATTTGAGATAATTTATGATATTATATTTTTTTTAATTTCCTTCATGTTCTACTTTTTAATTTTTAAGATTTGTTTCTTATTATTTTAATAAACTTAAAAAAAATAAAACATTAATAAGTTATTTTCCAACTCATTTTCCATGACATAATCAAACATTGAAGAGTATTTTCTAACTTATTTTACATTACACTACCAAACATTGGAAAATAATTCGCTTTTCCAGAATTTATTTTCTCGGAATTCACTTTCCAAAAAAAATTACTTTTCAGCAAACAAGTGGGGTCTTGTGTCATGAGAGGATTATCAAAAATAGTCTTTTCTCATTTCAAATACATGCATTTAAGAGTACAACACATAGGTGATTTTTGTATTGAGAGGTGGTAACATAACCAGCCTTTTTAGGGTCTTTAGGGAGAAAGAAAATCTACAGTGACCAAACAACAAGTCGTCAAGCCCTTTTTATTTTTTGTTTTTATTTTTTGGACTTATTAAAGCAATGTCATTTTGAACCAAAACAAAATATTTTAACCAAAATACGTCGTCTTATTTAAATGAAACTACTCCATTTTGATAACCTTTTTGTCAATTAGGTACCTAAAAATAAGATTTAACCAAAAGTTAAATTAGTCTTTGATATCTTGATTTCACCTATATTTACCTTATAACTTTTAATTTTATGTAATTTCACCTTGTTAAACTCAAACACCAAACTCGAAGTTCAATATTTTTTTCATCCTGGTTCTTGGTTTTTAATTTATGCAAATTAATTCCCAAATGACATTTAACTTTCAACTTTTAATTTTTTTTAATTTAGCCCCCCAATTTCAAATCTTCAAGTCTCACATGTTTTAAAAGTTGATCCTTAATTCTGAATTTCTTTAATTTGGTTTTTAATTGACTTTCAAATTTTGATTTTCTTGTAATTTCATCTCTAATTATAACTAATTAAGTTCGTAAAAATTAAATCTAGTTCTCTAAAATTCTAATATTTTCAAATAAGTTGAAACAATAGCTTTCAAAGTGGCGTTCAAGTTTTCTCATTAGCCCCTCCATCTCTAGATGATGTGTATATCCAAAAAATCTTAGATCTAACACTAGCGATTTTTTTTCTCTTTCCTCCTTGATTTCTATAATTGACCATCCAAATTTTCAAAACAACTTTTAAATTTGTTTCTTACATATCTCTTCATTATTGTTTTTTTTATTATTTATTTTATTTAAAATAATTGTTAAATTTAATTTTTTTTCAATTTCATCCTTTTATGGTTTCTTCACTTATGAAATTTAGTTTTTATTCTTTTAAATTTAATTTTTTATTTCAAATAATTTTAATTTTAAATTTTATTACAATTTTATCCTCTTTCATTTTTTTCTATCAAATTTTGATCTCTATATTTTTAAATTTTAAGTTATTTTTTCAATATTATTAAATCTTTTTTATCATAATATAAAACAGTATCGTAATATGATCCATTCATCAAAGCTGAAAACCACTTGAAGTGGGTCTGGTTAGGTAGATGGATGTAATCCAGAAATGAAGTCGAAAGTTGAAGGCAACTCTTGCCTGCATTTTTCAACTCCTAGGTGTTAGGTTACTGGGAGTAGGTTTGGCCTTGTTCATTAAGAAGGTGAAACAACGCCAGCGAATATTTTGTCCTCGATGGGCACGCTATTCAAGAACAGTTCTAGGGCTGCCTTGCCGATACCAGGGATAAAACCTTAAATTTGTTTTTTTTTAACATGTTGATTGGGTATGTATTAAAATATATTAAATTAATATTAATTATATATCATTATAATCGTGAGGAATAGAAACTTCGATTCAATTAACGTGAGGGAGGGAAAAAATAAGAAATTTAATATTATAAAATAATATAAATATATTATTAAATTTTATTTAATAATTCAAGGTTTTTAATAGTTTTTTCCCATAATATTAAAATTTTAATAATTAAATAATTATAATTTTCAATCTTATTATCTTGTATCCAAATTAAAATTTATTAATAATGGTAAGACAATATAAATCTATATAAGTTTAAAGTTTAAAAATTTTCTACCTAAAATTATAATATTTTTTAGTTTTATTTAATATGTTAAAAATTTATTTTATAATGTAGTAAATGTTGTTTTTTAAAGTGTATTTTTAAAAAATGTATTAAAATAATTTTATTTTTATTTTTTTTAAATTTAATTGATATGTAATGAAAAGATTTAAAAAAATAAAAAAATAATATTTTTTTAAAACATGACTGTACTGTAATTTGAAAGAGTACCAGGCCCCTGGTTGAAAGATTTTTACGACACTCAATTGTCAACGATGACATTTCCATGTGTTTCCTCTTGATTTCATGTCCCACGACATTAATGTGTTTTAATTAAATTAATTATTACGTCCCTTTCTTTTATCATTAGCTGACAGAGTGGAATGGAAAGGTAGGGACAGTATTGTCAATTTACACTATAATATTAGTTTTTTAAAATACTATTATTTTCTACGACTTTGGGAGGCTTGCCAACCACAAGATGTGACGCTTGGCGTGACGTCTACTCGTCCTTTCACCGGACCTTGCCACGTCGCTTGCAGCCACTAGCAAATTCAGGAGCAGCCTCCTCCACGCTCTCTCAGAAACACTCACGTGTCAATCAGCACCGAACTAAAGCCAGAGATCCCTTGCCGCGTGTCATTAAAAAGGTCGCTACCGCAGCTTGATCCCCATGGTCAGTCGTGCAGGATAATTTTCCCCTAGCCGGGTCCCACAAAAAAGGTGGCCGTGGTGGGGCTCAGCGGGCTCCATGATTTGAAAAACAGTGAACCCATTTAAAAATATTAAAAAGCGAGAAAATGTTTGGATGGCATAACCTTAAAAACAAAAAAAAAAGTTAATTTTAATATTAATTGGTTTGATTATTTTATAAGAGTTTAACAGAGATAATATTATTTTTTAATCATATAAAAAAATAGAGATTGAGTTTGTTAAGAACTCTTCTTCTATTCGTTTGATTTTTATTTTTTAAAAAATCAAAGGTTGTTTTAGATTTGAAAGGTTTTGAAAATATTTTATGTGAAAAAAAAAATAGATGTTAGGAGTGCACGAAAGGTGTTTAGAAATATTAAAAAAAGGCTCCCGAGAGAAAGCCTCATTTGAGATCCTGTATTTGTTTCTAATCGGCACATGGGATCATATTGAAAAAAGTCAACAACAAAAAGTATTTGGGCCATGAAAGTCAAAATTCCACCATTGGAGAATATCTGGGTGAAGGTGCTCCGTTTGACTGGAGAAGAGGATGGATGGAGGGTTTTTTGCTTTGAGTTTCTGCTCGCAAAAGAGGCCCAATATCGTTAAGGTACTCTTGAAGTCATATGTCTCTGACTTTGAAAAGGCCCAACTTTTGCACTCAGTGTGACCTCTCTCCTCTCTTTTTTTTTCTTTTTTTTTAAGAAACAAGAAATAATGTGTTCAGAAAACAATTTGAGCAATGTATAAAAATGTATTTGTTAGCTTTATTTTAAACTTTAATTGAAAACTTTATATAACAATATTATACAACATTGTTATCAGTTTCTATTACGATTATCTGGAAAAAAAGTTCCACTCGATACATTAGAATTAAGTTCTACAACAAACAATTTCTAGAAATAATTACCTACACCACCATAAAATTGAAATACACCGAAGAGATATTTTTATCAATGTAAAAGTGGTGTTTTTATTGGTAAAAATATCATCAATAAATTTATTGGAGGAACTATATCATCAGTTAGTATTGTGTGAGTGATTTTACATGTACTATAATTTTATCATTGATTTAAACATTGATAAATAGGCCAACAAAATATTATTATTAGTAAAAAATATGCAATTATTGATTTTTGTTAGTTTATTAGTCGGTAAATATTACTAATAAAATCATTAACTGATAAATTATCGGTAATATATCATATTTTTTTTATAGATAACCACCACTATTATTATCATAAATAAATAATTATTATTACCACTATTACTAACATTATTATTACTAATATTTTTAATATAATTATTACTATTACTACCATTATTATTACAAGAACTATAATTATCATTATTAATATTATTATCATCACTATTGTTGTTGAAATAACAAAAACCATAAAAAATTTAAGGCAAAGAAAATAAATAAGAAATCAAAAGTGGAAAGACCAAATAAAAAAATAGTATATATACAAATTAGAATTGAATAATTAAATTGTAAAAAAATAAAGCCTTAACAAAAGAGAAAAAAGAGTAAAATCAAATCTAAAATGATGGATTTTAAACACCAACAAAATAAAAAAAAAACAAATAGATATATAAACATCAGGGTCAAAATCAAAAGAAAAGAAATTTGAAGGGTTAATATAAAAACATGGAGGATCAAACATGATTTTCTAGGACAAAAAGAAAGAAAAAAGAGAAAGATATTGGCGACTCGTCAAAGGTCCACCGAGAGGAGGATGAAACAAATATAATGATGCAGCAAAATCAATTATTTGACGAGCATCAACAATTTCTTATGTTTTTTTATTTTTTTAAAAAAAACACCATCCTACCCTCACGGAATCTAAGTATTATTATATAAAAAAAAATCATTTTACAAGTTCGAATTAGCCCATCAGTCAAGCTTTAAAAAATTTGAATCTAAGGTAATATAATAATTATAATATAGCTAAAAAATAAAATACCATAAAAGACTCCGAACCATAATCAACTATTATTTGCTTTTAAGAGCAACAAAATCACTTAAATGGGCAAAAGATTAATTAAAAGATCAAGACACCCCTTAACAAATCACAAATGACAAATAAATCAAAGGAAAGGACGTACCACCCTTAAAAAAACACTTCGATGAAATTTTTTTCAAGAGTAAAACCATCCATTCAGCATTATAATCCATAATGAACAAAGTGTGTGTGTGTGTATCCTACTTGTTAACTATTTAAGTGACAACGTCAAGCTTCAATTCCAATTTTTAATAATACTGTGACTGAGGTGATGATAACTATTACTTTTCTTCCTATCATCTTAAAGAAATTGTTGAGTAGTTAAGAAGATTTTTATTTTTTTTACTATACCCCATATATATAATTTCATTTCAAACTTTAGTTTTATAAAAACTAAAATATTTTTATTTATTTTGCATGTAAAATTTCATCTCACAATAATTTTAATCAATCATTTATTTTTTAAAATCACAATTAAAAATATTTTTCTTAAATCTATTTATTAACCATAAAATTTATTACAATATCAAATATTCATTTCATTATATGTGAAAGTAGCGGTGTGAAGCTACAACTACTGATCAACTGCATTATGATGGTGGTTTCGAGCTTTTTCACAAGAATCTTTCAAGGTAACATGGGGGGGTGACGCCAGACAGGTCTTCTTGGTGACCTTCGGATCCAAGACATAACCCAAGTCAAGTTCTATGTTGAACGAGGATGAAAACCAATCCAGTCAAATTCAATCAAACTTAATCGCTAGGTCAACCTATGAAACAATGACACAGTTAAAACCAAGATGAGACTCAATTTGACTTTAAAAAATCAAAACAATGCTGTTTTAAGTTTTTTTAAAAATAATCTTTAAATGACTCGTTCTCCATTGATTAACCCAACCTATTCACCCAACCTGTAACCCTGAATCTTGGATTGAGCCAGGTTTTATATCTATGTCTCGGTGAGGATGTTAGCTTATTCAGCTGAAAGACAATTTCCGAATTTCATGGAATGCCCAAAGTCAGTTCCAGTTGGAAATCCCAATCACAGATTAATGTCCCTATTATCAAACACTGCATCTCCATCGTACTCTTGTTAGAATAATAGGGATCAAACACTGCATTTCCATCGTACTCTTGTTAATAGGGAAAACTCTTTCCGGTTCATTTTCTTCTGGTCACTGAGCCATATGGTGAGGAACGTGCAATTTATAAAAGAAGCAAGATACTGGCCTTGTTAAAATAAATTTTTTTAAAAAATAAATTTCAGAAAAATAAATTTTAAGAAAATAAATTATTTTTTAATATTTAATAATATAATAAAAAATAAATTAAAAAATATTTTTCAATATTTAGTTATATCATGAAAAATAAGCTGGAAAATAACTTATTAATATTTTATTTTTTTCAAGTTTATTAAAATAATGAGGAACAAATCTTACAAATTAAAAAGTTAAATAAGAATAAAATTAAAAAAAATAATAATTTATCCCAAATAAAATAAATAAAAATAAAAATAATAAAAATCAAATCTAACAAATAAAAAAATTGAAAGATAAAGAAATTAAAATAATAATAATAACTATTTAATAAATTATTTCAAATAAAATAAATAGCAATAAAAAAAATAAAGAATAAATTTAATAGATAAAAAATTTCAATTAAAAAATAATAAGAAAAAAACAAATAATAATTATAAAAATAAAGACCAAAATTTAATATAAAAATTAAATTATAAGGAATGAAATTAAAAAATAAATATTTAAAATAAAATATATATAACGAGCAAAAATGTTGAAAATCAAATTTCATATAATCAGCAAATAATATGATATTTTTATAATTTTTAGAAAGTATTTTCCATTTAAATTTTTTAGAAAAACATTTTTCTTAAAACTAAATCCTAAAAACTAAATCAAATTTTCTTTAACTAAAAAGTATTTTTTAAAATCAACTTTTCTAATAACAAATAAATATAAAAAAGTTTAAAAAATAAATTAAAAAAAAAACATTTTCTGCCAAACAAACACCCCTAAATCAATCATGCATTCTCCAAAGGATTTTTTTTAAAAAAAAATTAATCATGCACGGTGGTTACCAGATAGCCTTGCAGGAAAGCGGGCAAAAGGAATGTTATGCAGGCAGTAACATCAATTTTAGAGTTTTTTTTTTGGGACCAAGAGCAATAAACCCACTGAGCTTCCACCAGGTAGTAATATTGACACTACGATATTCTTCCACTCAATTTTTTTTTTTATTCACGTTTAAATAATGAATCAAAGAAACCAAATTGTTCTCTCAATCATACAATCAATATAATCAAAATCAATAGGGAAAAAACCAGGAAATAATAAAATACCTGGTGCGATCAAGAGGCAAGCCTGACAAGAATCGTGCATTCTTAAACCAAACATATCATTTCTTTCTAACTTGTCCTCTAGTTCTCTCAACCATCAAATTATAAGACGGCGTAGGCACGGATAACCTCAATTACAGGTGCTCTACACATTGGACACTTCTCCCCACTTTGGACCAACTCATGAGCACATTTAGAGCATGTGCACATGTGCCCACACCTGTAACATGAAGATAGCCAAAAGAAAGGGAAAATGATGCGGCATCAGATAAAATATGCAATAAGTTCCATTCTTATCTGGCCCATCCATACCTCAAATCAATGTCAGATTTGTATGGTTCTGCAGTAATTTACCTGTACAGTAGGGAATCAATACTTCCATCACAACATATACAGCAAATGCCTTTCCTCACATGATCCCATTTAGTTCTGTCCTCAGGAGCACTGTCCTCACAAATCCCTACAATAAAGTAATGGTGTTTTTTTAATGGTCACCTCTGAAAAAAACAAATAAAATGATACGTACAATTTTAATGTTATAGTCCCATACGTACAATTGCCAAGGAACATATCCAATAAAAAATTACATGCATATACTAAAAATAATATTTTTCCCTCAGCATTGGTAGGTAAACAAGTCCAAATAGGACATTTTCATTGAGAAAGTAATGGAATGCAGAAACTATTTTCTTCCTGAAGCTAACTTAACAGGAATGATTTGTGTGGACCACACTAGAAGGAAAAATATCTATACAGACTGGACCGCAAACTGAAGCTATTTCCTCAAGCATTTGTCTCTAACGAATACAATGATTGACAAAAAGAAAAAAGGGGCAGAAATAGAAGAATTCAAATAAAGGCTCCACACCTGGTGAACCAGCAGAGCGATTCAAAGCAGCTGAAACTTCTTGTTGTATTGACCGTTGCAGCTCAAGTTGCATGTCCATGCAGGCTTCCAGCATCCTCTGCATGTTATTCATTCTTTGTTGTAGTCTAGCCATGTCAATCCTTAGATCACTAACAATGTCCCATTCCTGCATGATATCAAATCAATGTTTCAGTTGAAAAAGATATCGTTCTATGATTTATTTATTTATTTCCCAATAAAACATGTCAATTTGAACCGCATTAATTACTAGAAGCTAGCACTAGACATTTGCCTTCCTCAAATAAGCTGTATAAAAAATGTCACCTTGAAATAAATATTCAAAAGTAGTGTTTAGTGTATTTTGTAAACAGAAGTCCAGTTCCAAGAATCACTTGGTATAAGTGAACTCACGATTCCAAAGCGTGGATGCATGTCATGCTGTGGCCAAGTATAATGGCGTGACTCTTGATCCCAGAGCTGCTCAGCAGGGCGTATAGGCTGGGAAGGTAGATCAAGCGAAGGACTTTGAACAATATTCCCCTCACTCTCATTCTGATCCACAGTCTGCTGCTCCAGATCTTGTTCTGTTGATGCAGGAGTAGGTGCTGTTTGCAGTTCCCATTCAAGGGGAGCATGGCTTTGCCTTTCAACATATGAGCGTATCAATTGGTCAAGACTCTCACGGAAACCACTGCGAAGAAGTGTAGAGACGCTTCTCCTACCACATGAATAAAAAAACTTCTATAAATAATTTGATGACTCAAAATGGCTAAAACAATAGGCAATTCAGTGTAGAGCTTCGTGCCTGCTCAAGAGTTCCCTGAGCTCCATGCTGTATACGTTATCATCATCAGGAAAATAAAATGGATCCATCCTACCAACTGGTGCAGCTTCCTGATCAGAAGGCTCTGTTAGCCAACTATGCACAGCCTCTTGAAAACCATCATCCTCATGCCACACTTCAGAGGCCCCTTCTCTATCTTCATTTTCCGACCATTCATTAGCAGCAGTTTCATGTTGATGACCATCAATGTTATCTTGAATCCCATCTCCCCATTCTCCAGATGTTAGACTAGCTTCAAATGAGTGCTGCCCTTCAGTTTCCAGGAGCTGGTTCTGCCACTGTTCCAGTGGTGCAGCAGATTCTTGCCAATTTACACTTTCATTTGCAGTGGCTTCCAAATCAATCAAATGATTGGATAACAAGGGGATGGCACTTTCCCCCCTATCTGCCTCAGATTGTTGAGAAAATACTTCCATCGTAGATAGAAGCTGCATGTCTTCCTCAGCTTCACTTCCCACAGTTTCTTGGGATGATTCGTTATTAGTTCCTCCCCACCTGTGGTCACTAGCCTCTTCTCTGGTACCATCCCTCCTTTCAACAAATGCAATGTTGGCTAACTGTTGCCTGCCTCCCACATCAGAGTCTGAAACTTGCCTTGGCCCCTCTACTGAATGAGCAGTAAAGTTTTGCCCACTTGTTTCATCAATTATGTTATCTTCTATTTCAGTTCTCCCATCCAACAACCCAAGGCTACCAATTTCCTCAGTATTTGACTCGGTTTGTACATAAAATTCATCTATGACCTGTTGTGAGTTATTTGCTTCAATTTGTTCACTTCTATTACCATTCATGTCAGTGTTAGATGAGGTATCAGAGACATTGCTGCTTACTTGTCCATAAACAGAATGGTCCAGTCTTGAGAAAAATCCTTCCCTGCATGGAAAAAAGAGTTTACACGGCATTGTTAACAAATGTACAAATTTACTAGATTATAATCTGTCCAGAATTGTACAGTAGAAATAACAAATGCAATAACATGATGACATTAACAATCAGCACTTAGAATGGTCAAACCCAAAATAATCTGGAGAAAACCCAAGTTAATGAAAAACATGAAAGAGCCCCAGGAGCCATCAACAGTGAGTTCACAGCCACATTACTGAAGAAAAATCCAGAAACATATAAATGCCTGTTTTCCTTTTTATTCTTTTTTTTTTGGGGGGTGGAGGGGGATAAGCTATGGCATACAGATCCAATACCTCAGATCAGAAACGGTATGTCTTTGCCTCAATAAACCCAATTCACTTGCTGCCGGGGATGTAGGCCTCTCATCTTCAATGATCCTGTCATTTCGCAAGAACCTACCTCGAAGCAATGACTGCAAGACAAAAATTTCACAGCAACCATATTAGAAACACAAGAAAATGTCTCAAATAACTCATAAGCAGACATATCAATGATTGCATATCCATGTATTTACCGTAAGTAATTGACTTTACCAAGAAAAAATTATCAAAAGTGGAGAAAAAATAAATCATAAATGCAAGCATTCAATCAGCCTCTGTTAAAAAACTCTTCAAAACCCAGAATCTCCTACGATCAATCCTTATGTGGAACCATTAACTACTTAAACCTCAAATCTCTATCATCCCAATGCATTCAGCACCATTACGGATTAGAGATCAATTATTGTTTTCATTAATGGATAGTATGCAATCAAATAATAAACAAACAAGATTCATGCACATTGAAAATATCAACATTTAATAGCAGCTAACCTGAATGCGGTTTCGATGAGCGAATTTTGTTACAACGTGATGCTCCGACAGACCTTGCAGCTCACTTTGCCTCTCTCTCTCATGCTTCTTAAGCATATCAAGCAAAGCTTGTCTGCCACACAATCGACGAATACCCCTCCGAGTATTCTCAGCTTGGCCATCATTGTGGTTAACAGCCAATCCATCAAGAACTTGTTCAATTTGACCAGCAACTTCGGAACCTTGTTCTTCTCTACGATCAACACAAGCACCTCTCTGCTGGGTGTTCATTTGCACCCACTCCCTTATAATCCTTACTCTTTCCTGCTCAGTTTCACCAAGCCATTCAGCTCTAGAACCATTGTTCCTTCGGGAAATACTGGATGCGCATTCCCTTGCACCACTGTTCATCCATTCCCGAAAAATCTGCCTTACCCTCTCCCTTTCAACCTCTCCTAGATCAGAAGAATCCTCTTGTCCATTCTCTGATCCAATTAGACCAGGCGACCATTGTCCATACTCACTCTCCCCAACACTCCCACCCTCCGAAGAACCACTTTGACCATTACTGTGGATATCAGAAGCATCCACCCTCAATAGATCAGTACTCGATCCATCACTCTGATGTTGGACCAATCTATCACTAACCCTCCCTTGGACATGACTCACCACATGCTCATCCTCAAGCTCCTGCTGTATTTGCAGGTGGGACAATGTCCGGGTGCTTCTCCTCCCATTATCACCCCGTCTTCTCACTACTTCTGATTGAGATTCCCTGAGGAAGGAAGAATCAAGCACAGAAACATTGTGCAGACTAGCAACAGCCATTAATTCAAACTCGAAACTTAAAAAACAAAACCGCTCAAGCCATACGCTTAAAATGCTTGGAAAAAAAATTCCATCTATTTACAATAAAATCAGATCACCACACAAATTAAAATTCTATCAACAACCCTCAAATTCATCCTCTTCCTCGTCACCATCATCAATCTTCACTATGAAACCAAATGAAAACAATGTAATTAATGTAAACATCAAGTGACCTCCACATTAAACCACCCAATTTTCTAACCTCAACTCATCACAGGCGCACGCAACCCTTCATCTGCATCAAAATTGAATTTAAAAAAAAAAGAGTAAAATATGTCAGTCACAGTATTCTCATAAATACGTAAATCAAATTTAATACCTCAAAAAAAAAATCAGAATCCATAAGAAAGTTATTATAGTAATCCTCAGCCAGCTGAATCCAACAAGAACAGATTCCTATAAATCTATTCGCTTTCTAATCCGTTTGGTCGCCGAGAAAACGCAGGAAAATACAAGGAATTGAAAATCCACATCTTCAAATTTTTCATTCTTTGAAAAATAAAATACAAAACGCAAAAAATTCAAAAAGAAAAAAAGAAAACTCTTCTTTTTCATTCTTTTGATAAAACACCGTTACATTTCAAAATCAAACTAATCAGAAACAGATAAATCTAGAAAAAAAACGCCGGAGATGGCTGAAACGACGCACCGTTTATAGACAAGGCCGATTCCAGCAAGCGTCATAAGGAAGCTCTGTTAATTTCGAGGTAGAGGAAACAAAAGTCTAGAGAAAGACTGACTCGGACTGCAAGAGAGTTCTGGAGAGAGAGAAACGACAGTGTTTGTTTTGTTTCTTAGACAGGGGGGAGGAAGGAAGGAAGGTTCATTTTAATTGTAGACAACAAGTCGTAATTATAAATGGGTAAATTGCATTTTCATCCTTATAAATACATCACAGTTTCACTTCTACTCCTACATTCAAAGTTTCTAAATATCACCACCTTTCTTTGTAGTTTCTTGAAAGGTGGCACGCTTTATTGTTAATTTTGTGGTCCACTTAACTCTTTTATGTTTTATTTTATAAAAAAGTATATAATATTTATTTTATAAAAAAACAGGAGATTGTTATTTACTATCCATGCAATACATACCTTGTTGCTTATGATTTTTCCCTCCATTTTTCTATTATTGTTTTATGAAATTTTATTATTAACATTTTTTTGATAAATAATTTTTCTTTTTTAACTTTGATTATGGAGTTATGTTTCTTGTTTCAAGTGTTTTTGTGAGAATTTTTAAGGTATTTTATGATTGAGATAAAAAATAAAGGAAAACGAGAAAAATAAATAAAAAATATGGAATTTTAGTCTTTTTATGATTATTTTTTTTATTTTTTATTAGTGAAGAAAAAAGCTGAAATTTATAAAAGCAATAAGGGATACATGGTGGATATTAATCTATGGGAGGCTAAATGGAGCCACTAATAAAACTACAAGTACAAAAATATAGTTTACCCTAATAATGGGAAGGTGGACACGTCATGGGTTTCACATACTGCGCCCAATGCCCATAATTCTTGCCGTAACATTAACGTCTTTAAATATCTGAGCAATCACGACGCGACACGTTGCAAATATAACTTTCTCGCGAGGGTGTTGGCGGAAAATTCCAAATCTTAAATGTAACGGGAAGTGAGGAGAAAACAGGGACACAGTAAATAAACGACACCGGATTCAGGGTTCGCTTTTTACCTACCCCATTAACGGCGCCGTTCCATGTTTTCCCGTTTGGTAGTTGTGGAAGGGTAAGAGTGGAATTTGAAGAAATGGGAGGGATTTTTTTTGGTCCTGTCGAGTTGCACGTGCCGCCAAATAACCGTTTGAACGGCAATTCAAAAGAGTGACGTCATATTGGCTTTTTTTTAATTTTTCAAAGAAAAGTGAGGATGGAGCCTGAGTGGCGTATATATTCTGTCTCCATTAGGAGAATTTTAGATAATTTCTGTGGGAGATTTGATTGCACGTGTATTTTGTCAAAAAAGAAAAGCAAGTATATAATTAACCACATCATTATGTCCATCAAATTTGTACTTTCTTGCTAACGCTATATTAAACTCAAATTTTATCAAGTCACGATTCAAATATACACACACAATATTAAGAAAATAGGCTACAACGGTTTTTTTTTGTTAATATAGATATTTAAATTAATTTGTATTTATTTTAATTAATTTTTAAAATTTTTAAATTAATGATTATATAAAATGATCTTGAAAAAACTCAAACTCATGATAATTATAAAATAAACTTAAAATCTGGCCAATTAATTTATAACTCAAAATTTACGCTGTATTTTTTAAAAAATATATATAAGTTATGAATTTAATTTTTTTTGGATAAATTAAAGATTTAATGCATAATTATTATTTTTTCATGTAATCATATTATCTATATTAGCTCCTATTAATTAAAAAAAAATTGATGAATTTTTTAATATAATATATATATAAATTTTTGTAGCAATTATCATTCTTTCAAAGAAACAGTTATAATTTTAAGGGTTTGTGGTGAGAAGAGATTGAAAATGCCTTTTATTTTAATTATAATTTTAAAAGTATTTAATTAATTTATATTATAATTTTGCATGCATCCTACTAAAAACTTTTTTAAAAAACCTTGATTATAAAAAAACCTAAGATTTGTAATTTTTTAAATTTATTTTTTCAAATCACAATCATAAAACTTGCTATAACAGTAGACACACACTAAATCAGAATGTAAACTTGAATAATAATAATAATAATAATAATAATAATAATAATAGAACATGCATAGAAATACAACATAGAGTATATCTCGAATAGCAATGTGATAAATTAAAGTAAGTTTGTAATTAGTTCCCTTGTTTACTGTAAATGCTACTTGGAGCTCAATTTTTCGGCAAGTATTTATTTATAGTTTTTTTTTTATCAAGATATAGATTTTATTGGATTAAAAAATAAAAAATAAATGATTTCACAGTAGGATAGAGAATGGAGAGGGTTTATAAGCCCACCTTAAGGACATCCAAAATCATACAATGAATTTTTTATTTGGAAACTAAAGATTCGGAATTCATATCTAAAATGTAAAAAGTTACTTCACAAGTTGATAGCTAGATGACACCCTCTTTCCCAGAAATCTACCAATAGTTACATGCTAGTTATTTAACTTGATTTTTATCATGGTTAGATAATTTTTTT